>NC_057812.1:533869484-533891874 GCF_018294505.1 Triticum aestivum
GAACAGTAGACGATGGAGGGGTGCCCGTGGAGGGGTGGATGAACAGGACCCCATGGTGTGGAGGGCTGGATGAACAGTAGACGGTGGAGGGGTGGTTGAACAGGACCCCATGGTGTGGAGGGCTGGATGAACAGTAGACGGTGGAGGGGTGCCCGTGGAGGGGTGGTTGAACAGGATGTTGGGGAACGTAGCAGAAATTCAAAATTTTCTACGCATCACCAAGATCAATCTATGGAGTAATCTAGCAACGAGGGGAAGGAGAGTGCATCTACATACCCTTGTAGATTGCTAAGCAGAAGCGTTCAAGTGAATGGGGTTGATGGAGTCGTACTCGTCGTGATCCAAATCACCGATGATCCTAGTGCCGAACGGACGGCACCTCCGTGTTCAACACACGTACAGCCCGGTGACGTCTCCTACGCCTTGATCCAGCAAGGGGAGAAGGAGAGGTTGGGGAAGACTCCATCCAGCAGCAGCACGACGGCGTGGTGGTGGTGGAGGAGTGTGGTACTCCAGCAGGGCTTTGCCAAGCACCGCAAGAGACGAGGAGGGAGAGGGGTAGGGCTGCGCCAAGAAGGAGATGTTCTCGTGTTTCTGGCAGCCCAAAACCCCCACTATATATAGGGGAAAGGGAGGGGCTGTGCCCCCACCTAGGTTTCCACCCCTAGGGGTGGCGGCCAGTCCTAGATCCCATCTAGGGGGCGGCCAAGGGGGGAGAGAGGGGGGGTGCACCACTAGGTGGGCCTTAGGCCCATCTGAGCCTAGGGTTTCCCCCTTTTCCCTTCTCTCTTCGCCTTGGGCCCTGGTGGGGGGGGGGCGCACCAGCCCACCTGGGGCTGGTCCCCTCCCACACTTGGCCCATACAGCCCTCCGGGGCTGGTGGCCCCACTTGGTGGACCACCAGGACCCTCCCGGTGGTCCCGGTACATTACCGATAAAACCCGAAACTTTTCCGGCGACCAAAACAGGACTTCCCATATATAAATCTTTACCTCCGGACCATTCCGGAACTCCTCGTGACGTCCGGGATCCCATCCGGGACTCCGAACAACATTCGGTAACCACGTATATCTATTCCCTATAACCCTAGCGTCATCGAACCTTAAGTGTGTAGACCCTACGGGTTCGGGAACCATGCAGACATGACCGAGACAACTCTCCGGTCAAAAACCAACAGCGGGATCTAGATACCCATGTTGGCTCCCACATGTTCCACGATGATCTCATCGGATGAACCACGATGTCAAGGATTCAATCAATCCCGTATACAATTCCCTTTGTCTAGCGGTACGATACTTGCCCGAGATTCGGTCGTCGGTATCCCGATACATTGTTCAATCTTGTTACCGGCAAGTCTCTTTACTCGTTCCGTAACACATCATCCCGTGATCAACTCCTTGGTCACATTGTGCACATTATGATGATGTCCTACCGAGTGGGCCCATAGATACCTCTCCGTTACATGGAGTGACAAATCCCAGTCTCGATTCGTGCCAACCCAACAGACACTTTCGGAGATACCTGTAGTGTACCTTTATAGCCACCCAGTTACGTTGTGACGTTTGGCACACCCAAAGCACTCCTACGGTATCCGGGAGTTGCACAATCTCATGGTCTAAGGAAATGACACTTGACATTAGAAAAGCTTTAGCATATGAACTACACGATCTTTGTGCTAGGCTTAGGATTGGGTCTTGTCCATCACATCATTCTCCTAATGATGTGATCCCGTTATCAACGACATCCAATGTCCATGGTCAGGAAACCGTAACCATCTATTGACCAACGAGCTAGTCAACTAGAGGCTTACTAGGGACATGTCATTGTCTATGTATCCACACATGTATCTGAGTTTCCTATCAATACAATTCTAGCATGGATAATAAACAATTATCATGAACAAGGAAATATAATAATAACCAATTTATTATTGCCTCTAGGGCATATTTCCAACACAGGACCCCATGGTGTGGAGGGCTAGATGAATAGTAGATGGTGGAGGGGTGGTTGAACAGTAGCCGGTGGAGTAGCACGCGGTGGAGGCTGGATGAACAGGAGCCCGTGGATGAACAGTCGCAGGTGGAGGCTGGAGGAGGTCGACGGTGGATGAACAGTAGCTCGTGGAGGCTGGAGGGGGTCGACGGTGGATATGAACAGTATCCCGTCGAGTCTCATTTTACGGTACGCCACACCCCTCCCGATGAACATGACCCCCGTTTCGACCGTAGCGCTCCAACACAAGTCCGCTTCATCCGTTTTGCGGTACACCACACCCCTCCCGGTCAACAGGACCCCCGTTTCGACCGTAGGAGGTCCGGTTCCTCCGTTTTGTGGTACGCCAGACCCCTCCCAATGAACATGATCCCGTTTCGAACGTGGCCGGTCGAACACAAGGCCGTTTCCTCTGTTCTGCGGTATGCCAGGCCTCGTTTCCATCGCCTATTCCGTCCAAGCCCTCCCGATGAACATGACGCATTCTGTTGCCTCCCCATGAACATGACGCATTCCGTTGCCTCCCCATGAACATGACGACGACGCTATTTCTCCGTTCCGACCCAGCCATGTACACGAGCCGTCGCCATACGTATGCGCGATTAGGCGTTCGAGACCCCGCCCATATGTACACATACGTGCCCGTATTTTCTTTCTTGCACCCTGGCCGTTGTACGTACGTGTAAATGCTACGTGCGCGCCTCTACTACGACACGTGCGTGCCTCTACTATGACACGTGCGTGCCTCTACATCGACCAGTCTGTATGTACACGTTCGCGACCAGAATGACAACGCTACGTACGCTTCGACCAGGTGGGTCCCGACTGTCAGCCACTTCCTTGCCTGCGAAGATGTAGCTGGTCGGTCCCAACATTCAGGGGGCGAATCGTTTTGTTTTTTTTTTGCCCGGATGCACTTCCTTGTGTGTGAAGATGTAGCTGGTGGGTCCCAGTAGTCAGGGGGAATCGTTTTTTTCGCAAAATACGGTGGCTCGTCCGGTGGGTCCCGCTGTCAGGTGGAGGAATAATTATTTTGTACGTAATAAGGAGGCACTTCCTTGCTGCGGCCGTGGACCCAGCTATCAGCCTCTCCACGTACAGTCCACGTCCGATGGAAGCTTTCCTTGACCACGTTGACCACGCCGCGCCGAGAGCACCAGGGCGGTGGACGACGGTGAGGCCTAGGAAGGGGACGACGCGGAGCTGGGGAAGACGCGGCAGTGGATTCCCACGCATAGAGGAGTGCGCGGGTTCACTGGTTCGCTGCAGTATGAGGTTGCCATCGCCGCAGAATAACAGGGGAGGTGAGGCCTCCGTCGCATCGCAGCCGGCCACGGGAGGCAGGAGCACGAGGCAGGACCGGCGCTGGTTTGGGCGACTGGAGCAAGAAGACCAGAGGTTGAAGAAGCACTACGGCCATTGGATGGACATCGTATGGTCACTAGATCTAGAATCGTGCATATTGACTAAGTTGACAAAGCCCTCCGTCCCCGTAAACTTAGCAGGCCCACAAGTCAGTCTCCCACCAAGGTGGGTCCCAGCTAGCAGGGGGGTATTCATTTTTTGAGCGTAATAAGGAGGCACTTCCTTGCGTGCGAAGATATAGCTGGTGGGTCCGAGCTGTCAGCGGTGGTAACGTTTTTTCGCGAAATACAAAGGCCCTTTTGGTGGGTCCCTGATTTCAGGTGGAGGAATCATTATTTTGCGCGTAATAAGGACGCATTTCCTTGCGTGCGGCCGTGGACCCAACTGTCGGCCTCTCCACGTACAGTCCACTTCAGATGCATGTCGGTCGTTGACCACGTTGACCAGGCCGCGCCGAGAGCACCAGGGCGGTGGACGATGGTGAGGCCTAGGAAGAGAACGACACGGAGGCAGGGAAGACTCGGCAGTTGTTTCCCACGCGGAGGGGAGTACGACTGTACGAGGGTTTACAGGTTCGTCTGCCGTCGCTGGAGAATAACAGCAGGTGTGGGTGAGTAGAGGGATGGCTAGGCCAGCGATGGGAGTACGGTGGGGCGGTGAGGCCTGCGCCGCAGCAGAGCCGGCCGCGGGGAGGAGGGAGCAGGCAGTCCCGCCGGTGCCTGTTTGAGCGGCTGGAGCAGGAAGAGCAGAGATTGAAGAAGCACGACGGCCGTTGGATGGCCATCCAACAGTCACTGCTTGTGCGTCAACCTGTTTTTAGGAAAGCCTCAAATCTGTGGAAAACAGCATACAACCCATTTGCTAATTCTTAAGGTTTTTTTGGAGCCCATATTCTTTTTGTTAGCATTACATCCCATATTGTGGCCACGGTTAAAAAATTATATGAAATTTTGCATATTTTGGTGCGGTCCAAACTATTTTTAATCCCGAAATTTCGACTCACATTCAAACTGATTTTAAAAATAAATGTATATCAATATAAAATCCAACAGATTCTCCACGCATAAAAATTAATGTAATTTAAAATCTCGAAATAAAAAAAGATATTTGAAACTAATTGCCGGTTTGATGTGTTTTAAAAATGTACAACCCATTTCTCCTTACTGATGGGCCATTTTCTCGGCCAGCCGAATGAAAGCTCTCCTCGTCTTGAAAGATTTGCAGCCCAACAGGCCTGCCAAAGCGACTTGGCAAATCACAAAAAAACTGGGTTGTGGCCGTGGACCCAGCTGTCAGTCCATTTGTTTTTAGTCCATTTGGTGGGCTGAGTGAAACAATGATGTAGCATCTATGCAGCCCATTTAAATCCCATTTGCATTTTTCTCGAAAGCCGCAAACTTGCTGGGCTGGGTGAAAATATCATGTTGGCCTAGACGGAGAAATGTTATAAAAACATAAACACATGATTGCACATCAGTAAAATCTTTGCAAGCTTATGTACGCAATCACTAGGAGTTAACTTGCCAAGTTATATATAAACAATTATTATTATTATTTTGTAAGAACTTTTAACTTACGAAATAAAATATCATTTTAATTTGATGAGTTAATAGTATGTGGGGTATTATTATGTTTTAGGCTAGACGTGGGACAGTTGAGTTGGTTCTAGGGGAAAGTACTGGGAGAAAACTCAGTTTACATCGAAAAAGAAAGTGGGAGAAAATTCAGAGACCTCCTGGGTCCACCTGAGGAGGGGAATATGTTGGGAGGAAGGAGATTCAAAGCACGGCAGCCGAGTGAACTAGTTTTTTTACGGACAAGTGAACTAGTTTACATACATAAGCAAATTGCCACTAAAAAAAGCAATCAGGTTAATGGGTTCTTAAAAGAAATATTTCGGACAAAACAAATAATTATGACACATAGGCTAATGCATGAAACACTCACATGATAAAGGTGCTTATAAACAGATAAAGTACAACATCTAGACCTTCCTGGCACGCTTGATCATGACGCTGTGGCTGTCCGTGTACTCGTCGGTTACGGGAAGTAGACACGCCCTCATGTCCAAGATCTGCACGTACATATCGTAGCATGCGTATGCGCCCTTGGCCGCGTAGGTTATGTAGGCTAGATTCAGAGGTACCTCCCACGTGTTCAGGTCGTCTTCTTTCATGTTGGCGTATCAGGGGTCCATGATGGTCTCAGCGAGGTCAACCATGGAGTCCTTCTCCTGCCCGTTGCTGATGATCTTGTATTGCTTCTGGATGTCGACAAGCTTGTTGCACTAGATGGCCGAATCATCGCGTTCTTCCTTCTCTCCACCGTAGCGAAGGTGCAGTCGGCGCTGCCTATGAAACGGGCGAATGCTACAAAACCTGGTGTAGCCATAGGACTGAGGCGAGGCAGAGCTTCACCGAGTCCGTATCATTGGTGTACATCACATTGAACTTGGTGCAGCCATAGGACTGAACGGCGAACTCAAAGGGGAACTCCTTGCTGAAGTCCATATCCAGCAGGCTCACCCCTCGGATCACCATTGGAGTCTCTTCGAGTGAACGAGTGTGTAGGCGGTGGCAGCAGTTTGTTTTTCAGCTCTTGGGGAACTGGATTCAACAGTAAGCTGAGTGTGTACATGCGACAACAGTTACTACCCCTCCCTCGTCCGATGCACGCCCGGCAGAAGATGCACCCTCGGCCACATGTCGATTCACGAGCGGGTCTGTATTGGTACTGTAATAACAGGAGTTAGTGGTCACTTTACTTAAATTTAATTAGCTTTAATAGAAATTTGTACTTAAAACAAGCAATGCATTCGCTCGTTCTATCAGTGCCACAGGATAAACATGCACAACAATTAGAATTATTATTCTCAGGACGCACACGATCATCACATTTGTCGCACTTTCACAAAAGATAATACTACCGAGTTTGAACTATTTGTTATGGTTGTTGTCCTCTGCCTCATCATGTCGTGTTTCCCAGCTTGCAAGATTCAGAACCAACAAATAAGATCCAAATAATAAGTACAACAAAGATGCCTACACATCTCATTGATTCCTAGCTTGCAAGATTCAGAACCAACAAATAAGATCCAAATAATAAGTACAACAAATATGCCTACACATCTCACTGATTCCCAGCTTGCAAGATTCAGAACCAACCCATTAGAGCCTTTTGATAAAGTGAATATCGGGATTAAATCGATCTTGGCTAGCCATGTCATACAATCGAAGAACTTGGCGAATGCTCTTGACCGTCACAACATCCGTAGTTGAGTATTCCTGTTTGCACAGCATGTTTGCATAGCACAAACAAGGAGACAGGAGAGCATGATTTCTCTTTAATAGCGGCCTCCTTGAACTCAATCTCCAGCTCTACTTGGATGAGGTCTGCCTGGAGTTCCATGATTCAATTCATGCGCCTTTTTCTGCAGTTCACCTGAAATGAAGCAAAGATTGCATCATTCGGCTAGCAAGAAGTACTTCCTCTTGTGAGCTGGTAGGTTCTTCTTTAGTAGTTGCACTAAAATTGAGGAACATTAAGGTTGGCTGTCCGGCTCATGTAAGGTGCAACTATAATTTTCTTATCCTTTTGTGCAGTTCCACTAAAATAAAGTGCCATTGTGGTGACAGTGACGGCTCCATCTTGCAAAGGCTAATAAAATGTTGCACGAGATTACCAGCAGAACTTGACGGAGATTTTGGAAACTCCAATCACCATTTTGTGCAGTTCCACCAAAATTGAGAGATGTTGCCCACGTGACATTTTAGTTGAACTGCACAAGACACTCATTCCAAAAAAAGTATTTTCTGCAGTTCACCAAAAGGTCACAATAGCAACAAGGTGAAATGGATATCCCTATCAGCACAAAAAGATAGAAAGTAAACAGTTGCTGGTCAATAAGAATATACGAAACATATATAAAATGAAAAGAAGCATCTTAGTTATGTTCATGGCAATGACGCAAGGACAATAGAAATTTTAAAACGTCAGCGATGCTTCATGTTACCAGAAGCATTACGATCAACAATGAGATTCCTCAAATATGGCATTACTTTAATGGTGGCATTGCTTGTTTACCAGACACAGTAAATCAACAGCAGCTAAAGAGTTGGTTTAAGGGCATGGGACCATGGGGACAGGCAACTAGGACACTCAGCAGCGTAAAGGAGCAACTTACTTATCATACTGGGGAAAACAGCAGGAGTGCCATTGTACTATGTGAGGGCAGCAAATCTAATCCTGGAGACCTTTTACTTTGTGAGGGCAGCAAATCTAATCCTGGAGACCTTTTACTATGTGAGGGCAAAAAATCTAATCCTGAGACCTTTTACTATGTGAGGGCAGCAAATCTAATCCTAGAGACCTTTTACTATGTGATGGCAGCAAATCTAATCCTGGACATCCGATGTTGACTTGTCCACCAGTCGCCACTTTCTATCCTTTTTTCAACCAATAATAGATATGTTCCGTATCCAGTTTGTACTGCGTTTTCCCATTATTTCCCTTTTCAACCAAGAGACCGGTTGGGTATCCGGTCTCTACTACTTTCACCATATTATTTCCTCTTTGAATCAAGTCCTAGATTCATGCTACAACTTCCCCCCTTTCTTTGTTGTTTAAACAAAGCCCTAGATTCGAATGCATGAAGTAGCTTTACCTCTAATAATACTAAAAATTTAGGTGGCTTTGGAAGAGCTGATGGGAGTAGAAAAAGTGCACATGCAGACACGTGGGGAGCTGGGGCAGTAGAGCAAGGCCGCTTTCGAAGAACTTATACCTGAGGGTCGCCGGGATGTTGGCGGCGGCAGGTCGGATCTGCGGACAATACGGCAGGGAGGAAGAAGGGTCGGAGGACCTCCCGAGCCGGCCAAGTGTCGGAGAGAATGGCACGGGCAGAGGATCGGGCGCCTCCGATAGCTGTGGGTTTCCTCCCTCGCCGGTGATGACCGCGTGAATGATGCACCTTTTAGTACTCTACACACACCGGCCGAAGGGATCCGATCGGATCTGTGACTAGCGGTGAGCAAAGAGAAAATGTCGCTACCATTGTCTTGTTTATATCTGGAGAGTATGAGAGAATGAAGAGAGCAACCCTAGTAAAGCAAGCGCTCAGGCCCCTGCGTCCATATATAGTGGAGTGATTATCTTTTTTCTCTCCACAACAAGTGTTTCAATTTGTGTACGTGGCATTAAAGAAAAGAAACTCTCTATTTAAGGTGACTACTGTATGACTCCTACTTACTACTAGTCGTACTACAGTATTGTTCACTTGTGCTCCCCGCCCCTCCATTCATTGAACAACCCCACGGGTGAATAAACATACAGTAAGTATTGTATTTATATAGAACGAACAAGCTCGAACTGTTTTCGCGTAGTTAAAAGTTGAGGGCGGGGCTTTTCCCAGGCAGTATGTGCGGCAGTTTTCGGGTAGGGCCAGAAGACTATTTTTTTTAAACTTCGAGGCGGCCACATAGCATGGAGCCGACCCCAACGATTTTAAGCTTACAGGCACGGTACACGCTATCCTAGACTACTATACACATGAAACTGCCACACGAGCGTCCGGGCTGTGCTTGGCTCTTCGCCTCTTCAGGAAGTCGAGGAGTACTACAGTACGCTTCTGGCCATCTGACACCGATTGAACTGCACTGGAGGAGTACTACAGTATGCTTCTGGCCATCTGACACCGATTGAACTGCTGCATGCCCACCGCCTGCGGGAGGGAGAGCGTGTAGCGAAAGCTTCTCCTAGTATTGCCAGCCACCACGCTCATGGCCAAGGGAGGGACGCTCCTGCCTTTGCGTGTATGACAGGTGGGCACTACAGGTGTGTGGCCAACCTGTCATACAGCCAAAGGCATGTGCAGTTAAGTCCGCGAGGGAGAGGATAATCAAACTTCTTGTTGATGTACGAGTTGACGCGACACATCAAAGCACCGCACTCGATATATTTCAATAATTTGCGTGTGTGACTCCCAGATGCAGAGGCCGGGGGTCATCATCCTCCTTTTCGAGAAAAAATAGACGCGTGTGTGAGAGGACGAGTGCGTGCATGCACCTCTTCTCTTCCTCTATAACGTACTACTGAACTCAGAGTACAAGTTTTTGTGGGTGGCACGATGGTGCGTGCGAGAAGTCCCGAGAGATAGGTTTAATGCATTAATTGTAATGCATGCATGCATAAAGTACATGCATTGCTCAATTTTCTCTTAATACTTGCATGCAATGATTTAATGCACCTTGGAATCTGAACATGTGTTGGGGACAACCAAATTGAGCCTTGTAAAATGGAAAACGAAAATTTTGAGATAAGCCCTATAAAACCGGAAAGGAGGGAGTAGAAAAAGAATTACTCCATCCGGGAATAGTGCCGCACTTCGAAACTAGAACCGTCAATAAATTTTGAGCTTGCGTCTCGTCACATTCCAAATTACTCCATGCTATATTGAATTGCAAACCTGTTCACACCGATCACAACCTAAACGGTTTCCCACTTAGGAGCGTATTAGTACTCGGTAATAAATACTAGTATGCCAAGATGACTGCACATTCCTCCTCAACTCCTCATCCACAAAAACAAACAAGTCATTCAGCATCCTTCCCTTGTGTCTGCCATGGCCAGCGTGAGTTCTGGGTCGAGAGATTGCCACCAGGGAGAGGCGAGCATGGAAGCGGAAGCACGAGAGATGTCCCGCCTCACTGCGAGAGCAGCCGACATGTCCCGCCGTGCGGAAGTAGAAGCACAGAGGTCCCGCCGTGACGCTGAAGCAACATGGAGGTCCCGCCGCGCCGTCGATGCAGCAGACTGGTCCGGCCGCGCCGCGGAAGTAGCTGAGATGTCCTGCCGAGCCACGAATGCAGTAGAGATGTCCCGCCGCGCCGCGGTGGCCTGGGAAAATTTCTCGCGGGCACGCGACGACTATTATAGGCGCATGCATGTGATCATCCATAGCCAGACGGATCAGATCTCCCGCTCGGCGAGGTTGCAGGACGATATGGTAGCCTCGTTTGAACAGGCTACCGGCGTCATCCGGCAACTAAGGGAGGGCAATGAGAGGCTCCGGGCCGAGCGCGACCTACTGAGGGAGAAGATCGTCCGAAGTGCAGACCTGCAGGAGGAGACTAGTGCCTTGTTGAAGAAACTTATGGACGAGAATGCCATGCTCCGCAACAAGCGCCAAAGGCTGGTGGAGGAATCCGTGGATGTTCTCAAGCAGCGTCTTGAGGACATGAAAAAGCTCATTGCCGCTCGCCGCGGAGACTAGTTTCCTGGTTTCTTTTGATGTAATAATCGGTTTAGGATGTGGATTGTGTCGTCGGTTGTGAAATGTTGGGTTCTAGCGCGGATGTTTGGCCTTTGTTGGCCTCTTGGGATGTTGCGATCTCAATTTGGTAGCTTTTAGTCCTTCGTGTTAGGCTGGAGTTGTGTTGAACTTCTTGTGAATTGTGGTGGTTTTCAGTAATGAAAATCGCAAAGGGCAAGCCCTTCTTTGATCAAATTTTTTTTAATCGTCCTTATATATTCATCCTTCTTGCTATAAGTCGCAGTAGATTCTATATAGGTCCGCCGGATCTTACATCAAGATTCGTGCATTCAGATTTTCTTTTTTCTCTCTTAAATCTCAGTCGAGTGAGACATAGCCACGCCATTAAATAGAGGCTCGGGCGCCATTAATGGAGACATTGGGAGAGAGGTGGATGGCAGATGGAGGTTAAAGGGCTCTCCTCCCGATAAGCACGCGCAGTGGTCTGATCGCACGCCTCTCGTACTCAAATAGCTACCCTGCACGTCGCCTCCTAGCTAATAAAAAAGGGGACGTGTGGCGGAACGTAAATGGTACTAGTAAGTAAAACGCCCACAGTTTCAATAATACTTGTGTTTCTGATTGTAACGTGACAACACTTCTTCCAAAATGACTTTGTTGATTGTTAATGTGTGCGCCTTCACAAATCGGACTGCAAATTTACCACAGCATGTTGGTGCCATGTCATGGCACCAAGCCAAGTTCCATTATTTTCATGCGTGTTTTGGATTTACAGGAATTAAAAAACTAAGTTTCTCAATGTTTCCAACCCAGCCACGACGCCCAGAATTTTGAATTTCATTCCCATTTCTTTCATGGAACCTAGAAATTTACCCGAGGACACACATGTGATTTTTCAACCAACTTTGGTGCACTGGAACATGTGCTTGTATTTCAAATTTGAATTATGCACACAAAGGTGACATGTTCCCTCCCAGAACCACAAGCCTTCTTGAGAGAAGCTCCGATTTGCAAGAAGCTTATACCAAAATTTGTTCCTATTCGGCCAATATTTTCACCACAGCATGGTACTACCATGACAAGACACCATGCCAAGTTTCATGATTTTAAAACCAAGTTTCTCAATGTTATCAACCGAGCCATGATGTCCAGATGTTCGAATTTTATTCTCATTTTTTGCATGGGACCTACTCCCTCCTTCCATCTATATAGGGCCTAATGTGTTTTCAAGACAACCTTTGACTATTGACAAGATTAATAGCACATGAGATGTATAATGTGCAAATTATATTATTGGAATCTCCTATGACATACAAAATAGAAGGTATGCTTTGTGTAAGTTGCATGTCATATATTATTGCTCTAACGTTTGGTCAAAGTTATCCTCGAAAAACGCATTAGGACCTATATGCATGAGAAGAGTCGACTTTGAGAGAACGTGTTTGTTCGAGAGACACCGAGGAAGACTACTATATATTGATACGTCCATTTTGCATCATGCTTTTATATCGATATTTATCGCATTATGGACTGTTATTTCACTTTATGTCACAATACTTATGGCTATTCTCTCTTATTTTACAAGGTTTACATAAGAGGGAGAATGCCGACAGCTGGAATTCTGGGCTGGAAAAGGAGCAAATATTAGAGACCTATTCCGCGCAACTCCAAAAGTCCTGAAACTCCATGGAACATCTTAAAACAAACAAAGAAAAATCCTTGCCAAAGATGCAGGCCAGGGGGCCCACACCCTGCTCACGAGGGTGGGCCCCCCTAGGGCGCGCCCCCTACCTCATGGGCCCCCTAGTGGCTCTCCGACATCCATCTTCTCCTATATGAGGTCTTTCGATGAGAAAAAAATAAGAAGGAACTTTTTGGGACGAGACTCCGCCGCCACGAGGCGGAACCTTGGCGGATCCAATCTAGAGCTCTGGCAGAGCTGTTCTGCCGGGGAAACTTCCCTCCGGGAGGGGGAAATCATCACCATCGTCATCACCAACGCTCCTCTCATTGGGAGAGGGCAATCTCCATCAACATATTCACTAGCACCATCTCATCTCCAAACCCTAGTTCATCTCTTGTATCCAATTCTTGTCTCAAAGTCCGGGATTGGTGCCAGTAGGTTGCTAGTAGTGTTGATTACTCCTTGTAGTTGATGCTAGTTGGTTTATTTGGTGGAAGATCATATGTTCAGATCCTATATTCCTATTATTACCCCTATGATTATGAACATGAACATGCTTTTTGAGTAATTACGTTTGTTCCTGAGGACAAGGGAGAAGTCTTGCTATTAGTAGTCATGTGAATTTGGTATTCGTTTGATATTTTGATAAGATGTATGTTGTCTAGCCTCTAGTGGTGTTATGTGAACGTCGACTACATAACACTTCACCATTATTTGGGCCTAGAGGAAGGCATTGGGAAGTAATAAGTAGATGATGGGTTGCTAGAGTGACAGAAGCTTAAACCCTAGTTTATGCGTTGCTTCGTAAGGGGCTGATTTGGATCCATATGTTTCATGCTATGGTTAGATTTACCTTAATACTTTTGTTGTAGTTGCGGATGCTTGCAATAGAGGTTAATCATAAGTGGGATGCTTGTTCAAGTAAGAACAACACCTAAGCACCGGTCCACCCACATATCAAATTATCAAAGTATCTAACGTGAATCATATGAACGCGATGAAAACTAGCTTGATGATATTCCCATGTGTCCTCGAGAGCGCTTTTCCTATTATAAGAGTTTGTTTCGGCTTGTCCTTTGCTACAAAAAGGATTGGGCCACCTTGCTGCACTTTATTTACTTTTGTTACTTGTTGCTCGTTACAATTTATCCCGTCACAAAACTATCTGTTACCACTTATTTCAGTACTTGCAGAGAATACCTTGCTGAAAACCGCTTATCATTTCCTTCTGCTCCTCGTTGGGTTCGACACTCTTACTTATCGAAAGGACTACGATAGATCCCCTATACTTGTGGGTCATCAAGACTCTTTTTCTGGCGCCGTTGCCGGGGAGTGTAGCACCTTTGGTAGGTGGAATGTGGTAAGGAAAAATTTATATAGTGTGCTGAAATTTACTGTCACTTGTTACTATGGAAAGTAATTCTCTGAGGGGCTTGTTCGGGGTATCTTCACCCCGTCCAGTAGAGCAATGAGTTGCTCCTCAACCTACTGAACCTATTGAAAATGAAACTCCTTTTGAATTTCCTTCGGGTATGATGGAAAAACTTCTAGCTAACCCTTTTACAGGAGATGGAACAAAGCATCCTGATGAGCACTTAATATATGTGGATGAAGTTTGTGGATTATTTAAGCTTGCAGGTATACCCGATGATGTTGCTAAGAATAAGGTCTTCCCTTTATCTTTGAAGGGAGACGCATTGATATGGTATAGGCTATGTGATGATATGAGATTCTGGGACTATAAAAGAATGAAGTTGGAATTTCATCAAAAGTATTACCCTATGCATCTTGTTCATCGTGATCGCAATTATATATATAATTTCTGGCCTCGCGAAGGATAAAGCATCGCTCAAGCTTGGGGGAGGCTTAAATCAATGTTATATTCATGCCCCAATCATGAGCTCTCAAGAGAAATGATTATTCAAAATCTATATGCTCGGCTTTCTGATAACAATCGCACCATGCTCGATACTTCTTGTGCTGGCTCTTTTATGATGAAGACTATTCAATTCAGATGGAATTTATTGGATAGAATTAAACGCAACTCTGAAGATTGGGACCTCGACGAAGGTAAGGAGTCAGGTATGACACCTAAGTTTGACTGGGTTAAATCTTTTATGGAGACCGATATTTTCCGTAAGTTTAGCACTAAATATGGACTTGACTCTGAGATAGTAGCTTCTTTCTGTGAATCTTTTGCTACTTATGTTGATCTCCCTAAGGAGAAGTCGTTTAAATATCATCCTCCCATAGAAGTAAAAGTAGCTGCACCTATTAAAGTTGAAGAAAAGACTGTCACTTATAATGATCCTATTGTTCCTACTTCTTATATTGAGAAACCACCTTTCCCTGTTAGAATAAATGATCATGCTAAAGCTTCAACTGTTGTTCGTAAAAGCAATATTAGAACTTATACACCTGCTAAGCAAGTTAAAGTAGAACCTAATATTGCTATTGTTAAAGATCTCTTGTCTGATAATGTTGATGGTCATGTTATTCAGTTCAAAGGTGAAACTACTAAAATTGCTAAACCTTGTGATAAAGATAAACATAGACCTGTGGTAGGCGTGCCTGTTATTTCTGTTAAAATAGGAGATCATTGTTATCACGGCTTATGTGATATGGGTGCTAGTGCTAGTGTAATACCTATTGACTTATACGAAGAAATTAAGAATGAAATTGCACCTGTTGAGTTAGAAGATATTGATGTTACTATTAAACTTGCTAATAGAGATACTATTGCACCAATTGGAATTGTTAGAGATGTTGAAGGCTTGTGTGGGAAAACTAAATATCCTGCTGATTTTCTTGTTCTTGGTTCCCCACAAGATAGCTTTTGTCCCATTATATTTGGTAGACCCTTCTTAAATACTGTCAATGCTACCATAGATTGCAAAAAGAATGTTTTTACTGTTGGCTTGGATGATATGGTTCATGAGTTTAATTTCTCTAAATTTAGTAAACAACATCGTGAGGAAGAATTATCTAGTAAGGATGAAATTATTGGTCTTTCTTCTATTGTCGTACCTCCTAGTGATCCTTTAGAACACTATTTGCTAGACCATGAAAATGATATGTTCATGAATGAAAGAAGGGAAATAGATGAAGTATTCTTTAAATAGGAACCTATTCTGCAACATAATTTGCCTGTTGAAATTTTAGGGGATCCTCCTCCACCCAAGGGTGATCCTGTGTTTGAGCTTAAACCTTTTCCTGATAATCTTAAATATATTTATCTTGATGAAAAGAAGATATATCCTGTTATTATTAGTGCTAACCTTTCAGAGCATGAAGAAGAAAGATTATTGAAAACTCTAAAGAAGCATCGTGCTGCTATTGGATATACACTTGATGATCTTAAGGGAATTAGTCCCACTCTATGTCATCATAAAATAAATTTGGAAGCAGATGCCAAACCAGTTCGTGATTGTAAACGACATCTGAATCCTAAAATTAAAGAAGTGGTGAGAAAAGAAATACTAAAGCTTCTGGAGGTAGGTATAATCTATCCCGTTGCTGATAGTGAGTGAGCAAGTCATGTCCATTGTGTTCCTAAGAAGGGAGGTATTACTGTTGTTCCTAATGATAAAGATGAATTGATTCTACAAAGAATTATCACAGGTTATAGGATGGTAATTGATTTTTCGCAAATTAAATAAAGCTACTAAGAAAGATCATTACCCCTTACCTTTTATTGATCAAATGCTAGAAAGATTATGCAAACATACACACTATTGCTTTCTAGATGGTTATTCTGGTTTCTTTCAAATACCTGTGTCGACTAGAGATCAATCAAAGACTACTTTTACATGCCCTTTTGGTACTTTTGCTTATAGACGTATGCCTTTTGGTTTATGTAATGCACCTGCTACCTTTCAAAGATGCATGATGGCTATATTCTCTGACTTTTGTGAAAAGATTTGTGAGGTTTTCATGGATGACTTTTCCGTCTATGGTTCCTCTTTTGATGATTGCTTGAACAATCTTGATCGAGTTTTGCAGAGATGTGAAGAAACTAATCTTGTCTTGAATTGGGAAAAGTGCCACTTTATGGTTAATGAAGGTATTGTCTTGCGGCATAAAGTTTCTGAAAGAGGTATTGAAGTTGATAAAGCCAAGGTTGATGCTATTGAAAAGATGCCATGTCCCAAGGACATCAAAGGTATAAGAAGTTTCCTTGGTCATGCCGGATTTTATAGGAGGTTCATTAAGGACTTCTCAAAAATTTCTCAGCCTCTGACTAATTTATTGCAAAAAGATATACCATTTGTCTTTGATGATGATTGTGTAGAAGCATTTGAAATACTTAAGAAAGCATTAGTCTCTGCACCTGTTGTTCAACCACCTGATTGGAACCTACCCTTTGAAATTATGTGTGATGCTAGTGATTATGCTGTAGGTGCTGTTCTAGGGCAAAGAGTTGATAAGAAATTAAATGTTATTCATTATGCTAGTAAGACTCTAGACAATGCTCAAAGAAATTATGCTACTACTGAAAAAGAGCTTTTAGCAGTTGTATTTGCTTGTGATAAGTTCAGATCCTATATTGTTGATTCTAAAGTAACTATTCAAACTGATCATGCTGCTATTAAATATCTTATGGAAAAGAAAGATGCTAAACCTAGACTTATTAGATGGGTTCTCTTGCTACAAGAATTTGATTTGCATATTGTTGATAGAAAGGGAGATGAGAACCCCGTTACAGACAACTTATCTAGGTTAGAGAATATTCTTGATGACCCACTACCTATTAATGATAGCTTTCCTGATGAACAATTAAATGTTATAAGTACTTATCATAGTACTCCATGGTATGCTGATTATGCTAATTATATTGTTGCTAAGTTTATACCACCTAGCTTCACATACTAGCAAAAGAAAAAGTTCTTCTATGACTTGAGACATTACTTTTGGGATGATCCACATTTTTATAAAGAAGGAGTAGATGGTGTTATTAGACATTGTGTACATGAGCATGAACATGAACAGATCATACGCAAGTGTCACTCCGAGTCTTATGGAGGACACCACGCTGGTGATAGAACTGCACATAAGGTATTGCAATCTGGTTTTTATTGGCCTACTCTCTTCAAGGATGTCAAAGAATTGGTAATATTAGTAGACGTCATGAAATACCTATGAATTATTCACTTGTTATTGAACCATTTGATGTTTGGGGCTTTGATTATATGGGACCTTTTCCTGCCTCTAATGGATACACACATATTTTAATTGTTGTTGATTACGTTACTAAGTGGGTAGAAGCTATTCCAACTAGTAGTGCTGATCATAACACTTCTATTAAAAATGCTTAAGGAAGTTATTTTTCCGAGGTTTGGAGTCCCTAGATACTTAATTACTGATGGTGGTTCACACTTTATTCATGGTGCTTTCCGTAAAATGCTTGCTAAATATGATGTTAATCCTAGAATTGCATCTCCTTATCACCCACAGTCTAGTGGTCAAGTAGAGTTGAGCAATAGGGAGCTCAAATTAATTTTGCAAAAGACTGTTAATAGGTCTAGAAAGAATTGGTCCAAGAAACTTGATGATGCATTATGGGCTTATAGAACTGCATACAAAAATCCTATGGGTATGTCTCCGTATAAAATGGTCTATGGAAAATCCTATCACTTACCTCTCGAACTAGAACACAAGGCATATTGGGCTATTAAAGAGCTCAACTATGATTTTAAACTTGCCGGTGAAAAGTGGTTATTTGATATTAGTTCACTTGATGAATGGAGAACCCAAGCTTATGAAAATGCCAAATTGTTTAAAGAAAAAGTTAAAAGATGGCATGACAAAAGGATACAAAAGCGTGAGTTTAATGTAGGTGATTATGTACTCATTTAAGATTTTTTGCAGTAAAACTTCTCTCTAAATGGGAAGGCCCCTATGTTATCGAAGAGGTCTATCGTTCCGGTGCCATAAGGATCGACAACTTCGAGGGCACAAATCCGAAAGTGGTAAACGGTTAAAGAATCAAACATTATATCTCAGGTAATCCCATAAATGTTGAAACAAATATTATTGAAACCGTAACCCCGGAGGAATACATAAGAGACACTTTCCGGAACGTTTCAAACTCCGATAAGGAATTGGTATGTGGTACGGTAAGTAAACCGACTCCAAAACAATTTTAAGGCAATGTTTCTCTGTTTTGGAATATTTAGAAAAATAGAAAAATAAGTAGCAGTCCGGGAAGGACACGAGGGCCCCACGAGGGTGGTGGGCGCACCCTACCCCCTGGGCGCGCCGCCTACCTCGTGAGCACCTCGTGTGCCTTCCGGACTCTGTTTTCTTGCACGATACGTATTTTGGTCGGTAAAAATTCATTATATATTCTCCCGAAGGTTTTGACTCCCGTATCACGCAAACCTCCTCTGTTCTTGTTTCATGCTGTTTTCTGACAGATCTAGATTATCATGACGTCCCCAAGTGCTTCCAACTACAAGTTCTTCGAGAGGGTCATCAACCCTTACCTCGCGGAGGTTCTGCGACACCCTCAAACCATTGAGATGCGTGATGGGTTGTTGCACATCTGCGATGTTGAGGGACCAAAGGGATCCGGAAGCGTGGAGACGAGGCTCAAAGCAATGGAGCAACAAGTTTTCAAGTGCCAGGGGATGGTGGAGCGTGGAATCAACGCTAGCCACACGATGCTCGCGGAGTTCACCAACAACTACAAGCCGGATGCCAAGAACACCGAGGATGCCATCTTCAAGCTATATGAGAAGATCGAGCACCTCCAAGCCCAAATCTATGACCTGCAAAACCAAAACTGTGAGTATGAATATAGATTCAAAAGAATGAGTTTGGCTGCAGATTCGAGGATTCCAGAGACTCGATCATCCTTCTATGATGGTGAAGCTATGCCTTGGAAGATGGATGACAAGCCCACATCATCAATAACACCCCCACATTCTTCACAAACCAAGGAGATATAACCACATGGGTATGGGCACTCCCCTTGGCAACTGCCAAGCTTGGGGGAGGTGCCCCGGGTATCGTATCACAATCACAACTCCTATCTTTACCGTTTTTCTTAGTTTGATCCTATTAGTAGTATCTTGATCTAGTAGAATAAAGTTTATGGCATGATCTAGTTTTGAGTTTTGCTTTATGATCTCTCTATGTAATCGAGTCCGTGAGCTATATATAATAAAGATTAGTGTTGAGTCAAGGGCTTGATTATTTTGCCATGATCTTGGATGAATAAAAGAAAGAAGAAAAGAATAAAAAGAAACAAAAAGTTCATATTGATCTTATTGAGAGTAATGACTTCACATAGAAAGAGTATGATGATTAAAAGTTGTTGGGAGTTGGCAAACATAGCTTTGGTCATTGTTGCAAGTAATAAGGAAAGAGAGGTTTTCACATATAGATATATTATCATTGACATCTTTTATGATTGTGAGCACTCATTAAAATATGACATGCTAAAGAGTTGATGTTGGACATGGAAGACAACATAATGAGTTATGTCTTTCTTATATCTGAGATAAAGTATGTTGTCATGGATCCTCTAACTTGTTGAGCTTGCCCTTCCCCCTCATGCTAGCCAAATTCTCAGCACCAAGTAGAAATACTACTTGTGCTTCCAAATACCCTTAAACCAGTTTTGCCATGAGAGTCCACCATATCTACCTATGGATTGAGTAAGATCCTTCAAGTAAGTTGTCATCGGTGCAAAGCAATAAAAATTGCTCTAAATATGTATGATTGATTGGTGTGGGAGAAATAAGCTTTATACGATCTTGTGATGTGGAAGTAATAAAAGCGACAGACTGCATAATAAAGGTTCATATCACAAGGGGCAATATAAAGTGACATTCTTTCGCATTGATATTTTATACATCAAACCATAAAAGCGCATGGCAACCTCTGCTTCCCTCTGTGAAGGGCTTATCCTTTATTACTATCTTCTACCTTATGCAAGAGTCATGGTGATCTTCATCTTTTCTTTTTCATTTTATCCTTTGGCAAGCTCAGCATGTTGGAAAGAACATGATATATATATATATATATATATATATATATATATATATATATATATATATCTAATTGGATGTAGGGGAGCATGAACCATTATTGTTGACATTACCCTTGAGGTAAAAGGTTGTGGGGCAAAACTATAAGCCCCTATCTTTCTCTGTGTCCGATTAAAACTCTGTAACCACAAGTATTGCGTGAGTGTTAGCAATTATGGAGGACTAAATGATAGTTGAGTATGTGGACTTGCTTTTTAGCTCTGACATAGACTCTTTCCGATGTTATGATAAATTGCAATTGCTTCAATGACGGAGATTATAGTTTGTCGGAGCCCAATTAGGTTTATGATTTATACTTTTGCATTGTGAATAGATCATCACTTGAACATAAGTAATCATATGACAAAATCTATATATGTTGCTGTTATGAGAATAATCATGATGCCTTCATGTCCGTATTTTATTTTTATCGATGCCTCTACCTCTAAACATGAGGACATATTTATTGTTATCAGCTTTTCGCTTGAGGACAAGCGAGGTCTAAGCTTGGGGGAGTTGATACCTCCATTTTGCATCATGCTTTTATATCGATATTTATCGCATTATGGACTGTTATTTCACTTTATGTCACAATACTTATGGCTATTCTCTCTTATTTTACAAGGTTTACATAAGGAGGGAGAATGCCGGCAGCTGGAATTCTGGGCTAGAAAAGGAGCAAATATTAGAGACCTATTCTGCGCAACTGCAAAAGTCCTGAAACTCCACAGAACATCTTAAAACAAATAAAGAAAAATCCTCGCCAAAGATGAAGGCCAGGGGGCCCACACCCTGCTCACGAGGGTGGGGGGCGCCCCCCTAGGGCGCGCCCCTACCATGTGGGCCCCCTGGTGGCTCCCCGACGTCCATATTCTCCTATATGAGGTCTTTCGATGAGAAAAAAATAAGAAGGAACTTTTCGGGACGAGACTCCGCTGCCACCAGGCGGAACCTTGGCGGATCCAATCTAGAGCTCCGACAGAGCTGTTCTGCCGGGGAAACTTCCCTCCGGGAGGTGGAAATCATCACCATCGTCATCACCAATGCTCCTCTCATCGGGAGAGGGAAATCTCCATCAACATCTTCACCAGCACCATCTCATCTCCAAACCCTAGTTCATCTCTTGTATCCAATTCTTGTCTCAAAGTCCGGGATTGGTGCTAGTAGGTTGCTAATAGTGTTGATTACTCCTCGTAGTTGATGCTAGTTGGTTTATTTGGTGGAAGATCATATGTTCAGATCCTATATGCATATTATTACCCCTCTGATTATGAACATGAACATGCTCTGTGAGTAATTACATTTGTTCCTGAGGACAAGGGAGAAGTCTTGCTATTAGTAGTCATGTGAATTTGGTATTCGTTTGATATTTTGATAAGATGTATGTTGTCTAGCCTCTAGTGGTGTTATGTGAACATTGACTACATAACACTTCACCATTATTTGGGCCTAGAGGAAGGCATAGGGAATTAATAAGTAGATGATGGGTTGCTAGAGTGACAGAAGCCTAAACCCTAGTTTATGCGTTGCTTTGTAAGGGGCTGATTTGGATCCATATGTTTCATGCTATGGTTAGGTTTACCTTAATACTTTTGTTGTAGTTGCAGATGATTGCAATAGAGGTTAATCATAATTGGGATGCTTGTTCAAGTAAGAACAGCACCCAAGCACCGGTCCACCCACATATCAAATTATCAAAGTATCGAACGCGAATCATATGAACATGATGAAAACTAGCTTGACATTCCCATGTGTCCTCGGGAGCGCTTTTCCTATTATAAGAGTTTGTTCCGGCTTGTCCTTTGCTACAAAAAGGATTGGGCCACCTTGCTGCACTTTATTTACTTTTGTTACTTGTTGCTCGTTACAATTTATCCTGTCACAAAACTATTTGTTACCACTTATTTCAGTACTTGCAGAGAATACCTTGCTGAAAACCGCTTATCATTTCCTTCTGCTCCTCGTTGGGTTCGACACTCTTACTTATCGAAAGGACTACGATAGATCCCCTATACTTGTGGGTCATCATATATCGATGTTGCATGT
>NC_057812.1:534192142-534313742 GCF_018294505.1 Triticum aestivum
TTATCTAGTGTCGACATAGAACAACAGGAGTGTTGTGTCAAATTTTGGATTTTTTCGGGGTTTGTTTGGACATTTTTATACATTAATTGAGTTTTCAATGCATTTATGTGCATAATTCAAATTTGAAATACATGCACATGCTCTAAAGCATATAAATTGGTTGAAAATTCAAATTTGTGTTCATGGTTGCATGCTTAGGTCCCATGCAAGAAATGGGAATGAATGTCAAACACCCTGCCACCGTCACTTGACCGCAAACATTGAGATACCTGGTTCTTAAATTCTACTAAATCCAAAACTCGTCTGAAATTCATGAAACTTGGCATGCTATCGTGGAGCGGCATCAACATGTTGTGGTAAAAATTGTGTCCCATTTGGGGCAGGTTTGGGTCAAGCTTCTCACAAAAAAGAGCTTCCCACAACAAGCCTAATGGTTTCGGTAGGGAACATGCCACCTTTGGGGACGAAACGATATCCGTTTCCTCTTATTGCTTTCAAAAAATTTCTAGTGTCAACATAGAACGACAGGAGTGTTGTGTTAAATTTTGAAATTTTTTGGGGTTCGTTTGGACATTTTTATACATTAACTTGGTTTTCTAGGCATTTTATGTGCATAATTCAAATTTGAACTACATGCACATGCTTCAGTGCATATAAATTGGTTGAAAAATCAAATTTGTGTCCTTGGGTGGGTTCTTAGGTCCCATGCAAGAAATGGGAATGGATTTCAAACACCCTGCCACCGTCACTCGGCTGCGATCAATGAGATACCTGGTTTTTAAATTCTAGTAAATCCAAAACTTGTCTGAAATTCATGAAACTTGTCATGCTATCATGGGGAGGAATCAACATGTCGTGGTAAAAATTTTGTTCCATTTGGGGGCAGGTTTGGGTATATGCTTCTCACAACAAGCCTGATGGTTTCAGTAGGGAACATGCCACCTTTGTGGACGAAACGATATTCGTTGCCTCTTATTGCTTTCAAAAAATTTCTAGTGTTGACATAGAACAACAGGAGTGTTATGTCGATTTTTGGAATTTTCGGGGTTTGTTCGGACATTTTTATACATTAATTGAGTTTTCAATGCATTTATCTGCATAATTCAAATTTGAACTACATGCACATGCTCTAATGCATATAAATTGGTTAAAAATTCAAATCTGTGTCCATGGTTGCATGCTTAGGTCACATGCAAGAAATGGGAATGAATGTCAAACACCCTGCCACCGTTACTTGACCGCAAACATTGAGATACCTGGTTTTTAAATTCTACTAAATCCAAAACTCGTATGAAATTAATGAAACTTGGCAGGCTATCATGGAGCGGCATCAACATGCCATGGTAAAAATTGTGTTCTATTTGGGGCAGGTTTGGGTACAAGCTTCTCACAACAAGCCTAATGGTTTCGGTAGGGAATATGCCACCTTTGGGGACGAAACGATATCTGTTGCCTCTTATTGCTTTCAAAAAATTTCTAGTGTCAACATAGAATGACAGGAGTGTTGTGTTAAATTTTGAAATTTTTGGGGGTTCGTTTGGACATTTTTATACATTAATTGGATTTTCTAGGCATTTTATGTGCATAATTCAAATTTGAACTACATGCACATGCTCCAGTGCATATAAATTGGTTGAACAAACAAATTTGTGTCCTTGGGTGCGTTCTCAGGTCCCATGCAAGAAATGATAATGGATTTCAAACACCCTGCCACCTTCAATCGGTCGCGAACAATGAGATACCTGATTTTTAAATTCTAGTAAATCCAAAACTCGTCTAAACTTCATGAAACTTGGCATGCTATCATGGAGAGGCATCAACATGTCGTGGTAAAATTTTTGTTCCATTTGGGGCAAGTTTGGGTATATGCTTCTCACAATAAGCCTGATGGTATCAGTAGGGAACATGCCACCTTTGTGGCCGAAACGATATTCGTTGCCTCTTATTGCTTTCAAAAAATTTCTAGTGTCAACATAGAACAACAGGAGTGTTGTGTCAATTTTTGGAATTTTTCGGGGTTCATTTGGACATTTTTATACATTAATTGAGTTTTCAATGCATTTATTTGCATAATTCAAATTTGAACTACAGGCACATGCTCTAATGCATATAAATTGGTTGAAAATTCAAATTTGTGTCCATGGTTGCATGCTTAGGTCCCACGCAAGAAATGGGAATGAATGTCAAACACCCTGCCACCATCACTTGACCGCAAACATTGAGATACCTGGTTTTTAAATTCTACTAAATCCAAAACTCGTCTGAAATTCATGAAACTTGGCATGCTATCATGGAGTGGCATCAACATGCCGTGGTAAAAAATTTGTCCCGTTTGCGGCAAGTTTGGGTACAAGATTCTCACAACAAGCCTAACGGTTTCGGTAGGGAACATGCCACCTTTGGGGACGAAATGATATTTGTTGCCTCTTATTGCTTTCAAACAATTTCTAGTGTCAACATAGAACAAAAGGAGTGTTGTGTTAAATTTTGGAATTTTTCGGGGTTCGTTTGGACATTTTCATACATTAACTGGGTTTTCTAGGCATTTTATGTGCATAATTCAAGTTTGAACTACATGCACATGCTCCAGTGCATATAAATTTGTAGAAAAATCAAATATGTGTCCTTGGTTGCATGCTTAGGTCTCATGCAAGAAATGGGAATGAATTTCAAACACCAGGGCACTATTGATTGTAGGCAAAACATTGAGATACTTTGTTTTTAAATTCTAGTAAATCCAAAACTCATCTAAAATTCATGAAACTTGGCATGCAATCATGGAATGAGACCCAACATGCTGTGGTATTTTTTGTGTCCACTTTGAGAGAAGGCGCACTCGAATAACAGCCAACAAAGGCATTTTGAAAAAATAGCTGCCACTTTAATATCTCAAACATTTGTATAATTCAAATCGTGTGTGTTTTGTTAACCATTCATGTGACGCAGCATGTCTTGGTCTTAATGAATATAGGAGGAGCCGTGTGACAGATGCTTGACTGAATGGAAGGCGTACGAGCGTAGTCCGGTGTGGAGGCTGTCCGAGAGGCGTGCAAGTTGTCCTCCAATGCGCAGGCTCACCCGGAAACGTGCAAGCTGTATGCTGCGCAGGCTCACCCAGAAACTTGCGAGTTGTACGCTACGCAGGCTCACTAGGAAGTGAGACCTATGACTTCCATGTCTGCCCACCTTCCTCTCCATTAATGGTGCCCGATGTCGGTTGATGTCTACTACACAACCTTTTCTTGTAGACATTGTTGGGCCTCCAAGTGCAGAGGTTTGTAGGACAGTAGCAAATTTCCCTCAAGTGGATGACCTAAGGTTTATCAATCCGTGGGAGGCGTAGGATGAAGATGGTCTCTCTCAAACAACCCTGTGACCAAATAACAAAGAGTCTTTTGTGTCCCCAAAACACCCAATACAATGGCAAATTGTATAGGTGCACTAGTTCGGCGAAGAGATGGTGATACAAGTGCAATATGGATTGTAGATAAAGGTTTTTGTAATTTAAAAATATAAAAACAGCAAGGTAGCAAGTGGTAAAAGTGAGCGTAAACGGTATTGCAATGAGTTGAAACAAGGCCTAGGGTTCATACTTTCACTAGTGCAAGTTCTCTCAACAATAATAACATAATTGGATCATATAACTATCCCTCAACATGCAACAAAGATTCACTCCAGAGTCACTAATAGAGGAGAACAAACGAAGAGATTATTGTAGGGTACGAAACCACCTCAAAGTTATCCTTTTTGATCGATCTATTCAAGAGTCGGTAGTAAAATAACACGAAGCTATTCTTTCCGTTCAATCTATCCTAGAGTTCGTACTAGAATAACACCTTAAGACACAAATCAACCAAAACCCTAATGTCACCTAGATACTCCAATGTCACCTCAAGTATCCATGGGTATGATTATACGATCACTACAAAAAAAGACACATCTGTCACATTCTGATTAATCAGGAATGAATTGGAATGTGGTGAACATGTCCTACTATTGAGAGCTAAGTGTGTGAACACGATTTGGTAAAGATAGCGGTGAGAGGCCATGTAGGAGTACATGGTGGGTTGTCTCATTGCAGCCGTCCTCAGGAACTGAGTTCTGTGTTTGTGATCCATGAACAGATACTACCACACATTGGGTTCCGGTAACTTGACCCCTCTCGGCTTATTAATCGCCTTGATCTCTGTCCAGGAGTTGCAACTAGTTTTTGGTGTCTGTAGGATATGTGTTGGGGGCCGTGCGTAGCGACAACCCTAGGGGTGGGCTATGTTGCAGTAGAGACATGAGGCACGGTGTACCGGGACGCCCGTTTGGTGCCTCGGGAACCCTGCTCTCATTGTTTGGGGCCGTGAGCGACACCCCGGCCGGATATCCTTGTGGATGGAACCCCAATAGGCGATAAACCTGGACTAGAGACTTGTGTGGTTAGTCAAGTCATGGCCGACTCCCTCGCCAGGCTTCCGCTTGAAGGTTGTCGAGATACACGACGTGTACATGGTGGTAAGTGGCGAGATCGTGTGTGAAGAAGTACACCTCTGCAGGGTTAACATCATCTATTCGACTAGTCGTGTCCGCGGTGAAGGACTTCTAGGTTGCATGTACAGTTCATAGACAAGTGAAAGTGGATACTCTAAAATGCGCAAGATAAGCGTGAGTGCTATGGATGGCGTTCTCGTAGGGAGACCGGAGCGGATCCATAGTGGTGTATTGATATGGTGAATATGTGGACTCATGTGCGCCACCCCAAAAGAGTCACTTGCAGTCGTAGTTTAGGATAGCCACTGAGTCAAAGCTGGCTTGCTGCAGTTAAACTCCACCACCCCTTTGTTGATACTGATACATATGTAGCTAGTTCTGATGTAAGTCTTGCTGGGTACATCTGTACTCACGTTTGCTTAATTTATGTTTTTGAAGAGAGACTTCAGTCTCACTAGTAATTCCGCGTGGACTTCAACGTTTAGCTTGATACCTCAGCTACGATATTGTACCCTTGGGAGGGTCATCTAGATAGTTAGGCTTCTCAGCCTTTTTCATTTGTAGTTGTCTGTACTCAGACATGTTTATGCTTCCGCTTGATGCTTGTATGCTCTGTATGTTGGGTCATGAGACCCATGTTTGTTATACTTGGCTCCTCGGAGCCTAATGAATAAATACTCTGAGTCATAGAGTCTTGTTGTGATGCCATGTTGTATTTGCACAGATCGATCATATTGTGTGTATGATTGAAATGCTTGGTATGTGTGGGATCCGACAATCTAGTTGTTTATCCTTGGTAGCCTCTCTTATGGGGAAATGTAGTTGGGTGCTTCCACTGAGCCTTGGTAGTCCGCTAAAGCTCGGTTTGCCGGAGTCCTATTAGCCCAGCACTACTGCTCAGGTACACTTAGACTGCCCGACATGTGATTCACTTTGTTCATGTGTCTGTCCCTTCGGGGAAATGTCACGTGGTGATATCCGGATTCCTGCTAGCCTGCTACAGCCCGGGTTCTCGGAGTCCTCTTAGCCCAGTTGCTACAGCCCGGATTCACACGCTGCTGATCGACATGCTCGATGTTGATTCATGTATGCATGTCCCCGTAAGTTAGCGCCACTTTGGGTTCACGACTAGTCATGTCGGCTCAGGTCCTCTGTCATATGGATGATAGCGACACTATCATATACGTGAGCCAAATGGCGCAAATGGTCCCGGGCCAGGTAAGGTGGCACCCATGGGAATACCGTGCGTGAGGCCGCAAAGTGATATGATGTGTTACATGCTAGATGGGTGTGACTCAGGATCGGGGTCGTGACAGTTGAAACAAGGCCTAGGGTTCATACTTTCACTAGTGCAAGTTCTCTCAACAATAATAACATAATTGGATCATATAACTATCCCTCAACATGCAACAAAGAGTCACTCCAAAGTCACTAATAGCGGAGTACAAACGAAGAGATTATTGTAGGGTACGAAACCACCTCAAAGTTATCATTTCTGATCGATATATTCAAGAGTCGGTAGTAAAGTAACACGAAGCTATTCTTTCCGTTCAATCTATCCTAGAGTTCGTACTAGAATAACACCTTAAGACACAAATCAACCAAAACCCTAATGTCACCTAGATACTCCAATGTCACCTCAAGTATCCGTGGGTATGATTATACGATATGCATCACACAATCTCAGATTCATCTATTCAACCAATTCAAAGAACTTCAAAGAGTGCCCCAAAGTTCCTACCGGAGAGTCAAGAGGAAAACGTGTGACAACCCCTATGCATAAGTTCACGAGGTCACGGAACTCACAAGTTGATCACCAAAACATACATCAAGTGGATCACGTGATATCCCATTGTCACCACAGATAAGCACATGCAAGACATACATCAAGTGTTCACAAATCCTTAAAGACTCAATCCGATAAGATAACTTCAAAGGTAAAACTCAATCCATTACAATAGAGTAGAGGGGGAGAAACATCATAAGATCCAACTATAATAGCAAAGCTCGCGATACATCAAGATCGTGCCGAATAAAGAACACGAGAGAGAGATCAAACACATAGCTACTGGTACATACCCTCAGCCCTGAGGGTGAACTACTCCCTCCTCATCGTGGAGAGCGCCGGGATGATGAAGATGGCCACCGGAGAGGGATTCCCCCCTCCGGCAGGGTACCAAAACGGGTCTAGATTGGTTTTCGGTGGCTACGGAAGCTTCTGGAAGCGGAACTCCCGATCTATTCTGCTCCCAGATGTTTTTAGGGTATATGGACATATATAGGCGAAAGAAGTCGGTCAGGGGAGCCACGAGGGGCCCACGAGGGTGAGGGGTGTGCCCAGGGGGCAGGCGCGCCTCCCTACCTCATGGCCACCTTGAAGCTTCCCTGACGTCTACTCCAAGTCTCCTAGATTGCTTCCATTCCAAAAATAACTCTCCCGAGGGTTTCATTCCGTTTCGAGTCCGTTTGATATTCCTTTTCTTCGAAACAATGAAATAGGAAAGAAAACAACAATTTGGGTTGGGGCTCCGATTAATAGGTTAGTCCCAAAAATAATATAAAAGTGTATAATAAAGCCCATAAACATCCAAAACAGATAATATAATAGCAAGGAACAAGCAAAAATTATAGATACGTTGGAGACGTATCAAGCATCCCCAAGCTTAATTCCTGCTCATTCTCGAGTAGGTAAATGATAAAAATAGAATTTTTGATGTGGAATGCTTCCTAGAATACTCTTCAGTGTCTTTTTCTCTATTGTGGCATCAATGTTCAGGTCCAAAAGATTCAAGATAAAAGTTTATTGTTGACATAAAAATAGTAAGACTCCAAGTATGCTAATCAAGCAATTATGTCTTATCAAAATACCATAGCCAAAGAAAACTTATCCATACAAAATCATATAGTTTGGCCATGCTTATTTTCGTCACACAAAATGCTCCCATCATGCACAACCCTGATCACAAGCCAAGCAATTGTTTCATACTTAGCCTTTTCAAATTCTTACGACTTTTACGCAATATATGACCGCGAGCCATGGACATAGCACTATGTGTGGAATAGAATATGATGATTGAGATTGTGTGATAAGACAAAAAGGGAGAAAGTCTCACATTAACGTGGCTAATCAATGGGCTATGGAGATGCCCACCGATTGTTGTCAATGGAAGGAGTAGGGATTGCCATGCAACGGATGCACTAGAGCTATAAATATATGAAATCTCATCAAAGAAACTAAGTGGGTGTGCATCCAACTTGCTTTCTTACGAAGACCTAGGGCATTTGAGGAAGCCCATCATTGGAATATACAAGCCAAGTTTTATAATGAAAGATTCCCACTAGTATATGAAAGTGACAACATAGGAGACTCTCTATCATGAAGATCATGGTGCTACTTTGAAGCACAAGTGTGGTCAAAGGATAGTAGCATTGCCCATTCTCTCTTTTTCTCTCTTTTTGGGCCTTCTTTTTTTTATGGCCTCTTTTTTCTCTTTTTTTATTTTTCGTCCAGAGTCTAATCCCGACTTGTGGGGGAATCATAGTCTCTGTCATCCTTTCCTCACATGGGACAATGCTCTAATGATGATCATCACACTTCTATTTACTTACAACTCAAGAATTACAAGTTGATACTCAGAACAAAAATATGACTCTATGTGAATGCCTCCGGCGGTGTACCGGGATTGCAATGAATCAAGACTGACATGTATGAAAAATTAAGCATGGTGGCTTTGCCACAAATACGATGTCAACTACATGATCATGCAAAGAAATATGACAATGATGATGTGTGTCATAATAGGTAGGTATGGTGGTTTTTTTGAGGAAGATATAAGGAGGCTTATGTGCGATAGAGCGTATCATATCACGGGGTTTGGATGCACCGGCGAAGTTTGCACCAACTCTCAAGGTGAGAAAGGGCAATGCACGATACCGAAGAGGCTAGGAATGATGGAAGGGTGAGAGTGCGTATAATCCATGGACGCAACATTAGTCATAAAGAACTCACATACTTATTGCAAAAACCTACAAGTCATCAAAACCAAGCACTACGTGCATGCTCCTAGGGGGATAGATTGGTAGGAAAAGACCATCGCTTATCCCCGACCGCCACTCATAAGGAATGCAATCAAAGAACACCCCATGCTTCAAATTTGTCACACAACGTTTACCATACGTGCATGCTACGGGACTTGCCAACTTCAACACAAGTATTCATCAATTTCACAATTACTCAATTAGCACACCTCTAATATTACCACCTTTATATCTCAAAACAACTATCAAGCATCCAACTTCTCTTAGCATTTAAAATTTATAACCAAAGTAAATTACCATGATGTTCTAAAGGACTCTCAAAATGATATAAGTGAAGTATGAGAGATCAATTATTTCTATAAAAAAACCACAATCGTGCTCTAAAAGATATAAGTGAAGCACTAGAGCAAATGATAAACTGCTCTGAAAGATATAAGTGAAGATCAATGAGTAGTCGAGTAATTATGCAACTATGTGAAGACTCTCTAAAATTTAAGAATTTAAGATATTTGTATTTTATTCAAACAGAAAGCAAAACAAAATAAAATAAAATGACGCTCCAAGCAAAACACATATCATGTGGTGAATAAAAATATAGCTCCAAGTAAAGTTACCGATGGACGAAGACGAAAGAGGGGATGCCTTCCAGGGCATCCCCAAGCTTAGGATTTTGGTTGTCCTTGGATTTTACCTTGGGGTTCCTTGGGCATCCCCAAGCTTAGGCTCTTTCCACTCCTTGTTCCATAATCCATCAAATCTTTACCCAAAACTTGAAAACTTCACAACACAAAACTTAAAAGAAAATCTTCGTGAGCTCCGTTAGTAAAAGAAAACAAACCACCACTTCAAGGTACTGTAATGAACTCATTATTTATTTATATTGGTGTTAAACCTACTGTATTTCAAATTTTATATGGTTCATAAACTCTATTACTAGCCATAGATTCATCAAAATAAGCAAACAACACACGAAAAACAGAATCTGTCAAAAACAGAACAGTCTGTAGTAATATGTAGGCTTAGAATACTTATAGAACCCAAAAAATTCTAAAATAAATTGCTGGACGTGAGGAATTTATCTATTAATCATCTGCACAAAGAATTAACTAAATAGAACTCTCCAGTAAAACATAACAGCAAATCTCGTGAGCGCTAAAGTTTCTGTTTTTTTACAGCAAGATCGCAAAGACTTTCCCCAAGTCTTCCCAAAGGTTCTACTTGGCACGAACACTAATTAAAAGCATAAAACCACATATAAACAGAGGCTAGATGAATTATTTATTGCTAAACATTAGGAAAAATCAAGGAACAAAAATAAAATTGGGTTGCCTCCCAACAAGCGCTATCGCTTAACGCCCCTAGCTAGGCATAATGATTTCAATGATGCTCACATAAAAGATAAGAATTGAAATATAAAGAGGGCATCATGAAGAATATGACTAGCACATTTAAGTCTAACCCACTTACTATGCATAGGGACTTTGAGAGCAAACAACTTATGGGAACAATAATCAACTAGCATAGGAAGGCAAAACAAGCATAACTTCAAAACTTTAAGCACATAGAGAGGAAACATGATATTATTGCAATTCCTACATGCATATATTCCTCCCTCATAATAATTTCCTATAGCTTCATGAATGAATTCAACAATATAACTATCACATAAAGCATTCTTTTCATGATCTACAAGCATAGAAATTTTATTACTCTCCACATAAGCAAAATTCTTCTCATTCGGAATAGTGGGAGTATCATAAGAAACTCGAATACTATAAATTGTTTCCATATTAAAAGGGTAATGTTCAGAAAAGGGGTAACCATAATCATGACAAGTTTTATAAATATAATAATAACTACTTTTTATAGCATAAGTATCATCACAATAATCATCATAAGTAGCAACTTTGTTCTCATCATAATCAATTGAAACATCTTCCAAGATAGCGGAATCATTACTAAATAAATTCATGACCTCTACAAATCCACTTTCATAATTATCACAATATGATTCAACATCCTCCAAAATAGTGGTATCATCACTTCCTAAAGTTTACACTCTTCCAAACCCACTTTCATCAATATAATCATCATAAGTAGGAGGCATGCTATCATCATAATAAATTTGCATATCAAAACTTGGGAGACTACAAATATCACCTTCATTAAACATGGCATCCCCAAGCTTGGGACAAACATTAATTGCAGCAAATATATTTTCAAACATGTCATTCTCATAAAACATAGCATCCCCTAGCTTGGGCCTTTTGTAGCGACCAGACCTCAAACAGTCTGATCTCTGTGCTCCGGTGTCATCCCTGGATCAGTAATGCTGACACCACACAGTACTCGGAGGATTTATAGCAGAGTAGCAATCACACACTTATTACATCGAGTGTCTCAAAAGAGAACTTATTACAATAAATATGGCTTAAGGCCATCTAATAACGATAACAGCGGAAGGCTTGGAAGATAGGTGAGTCCATCAACTCCAACGGCATCACTGAGTATAGAACCACGACCTAAAACTCCTTAATCGTCATCTGAAAAGTCTGCAACATTAACGTTGCAGCCTGAAACGGGTCAACACATGGAATATGCTGGCAAGGTAACACATAGAGAGTAATGGAATGCAACAGCTATACTATATGCATATTTGGCTGGTGGAAAGCTCTATGGTTACATTTTTTGCGTAAAGCCAATTTTCCCCTACTTCCAAGGAATAAAATTAATTACTATCATGGTGGTTGTTAAACATTGAGAATGGTTGACAACATCCTCAATCCCAATTAAAAATCATTAAACCCAACAAAATTAATTTTAGAGTAACATGTTGAGATTCACATGATAATCCAGGTACTAGATACTCAAGATGTCCATATCCGGGGACACGGCTAACCATGATTAGTTTGTTACACTCTGCAGAGGTTTGTGCACTTTTCCCCACAAGACTCGATCACCTTCGTTTGGTTTCTCGCACTACGGGGTGTTTGAGAAGACGGATGACCGAGACACAGTCTTTCAGAAGCGCTAATACCTTACGATGGATAGACCGGTACACCTACTTTCCCCTACATCTGCTAGTCTACCCTGTAAGAGTTCGCACGACTTACTCAACTATGCCAGAGCCCATAATGGCTTGTGGCTGCACACGGAAGTTTCTAGTATGAATAATCTCATGATCCCTTTGGGCCTGGGTGGCGGTCCAAAAGAAAAACAGGCAAGTCCTGGAATACCCAGGTGCCTCAATCCACCCAGATGTGTGTTAGGTTGACACCTTAGATAAACCATTAATTAACAATCTCACATCTGTCATGGATATCACTCACCCAATCCACGTCTACTAGCATAGCATGGCATAATAAGCAAATGTAGAAGTAACTCCCAAAGGTTTGAAAATAAACAGGTAATAGGTACTACCTCATCTACTTCCCATCCCACAATTTAATTAGATCCTAATCATGCAATGTGTGAGGATTGGTCTAATGCAATAAAACTGGGTTGTAGAAAAAGGTATGATCAAAGTGTTACTTGCCTTGCTGATGATCCGCAAAACCTAGACATTCGGAGTAATAGGCGGCGCACTCCGGGTATTCTATCGCAGACAAACAACAAGCATACAATAAGTACTCATCTAATGCATAGGTAAAAATCAAATAGAAGATCTAACCAGAAAGTTCAACTTAAGAACCCTGGTTTGCAAAAAGAATCAAATCAAACGAAGCAAAAGAAAGTCAAACGGCGAAAGAAAACAACTTCGTTCTAGTAATATGGATCTAGGGAAAATTTTACAGTAGCAAAAACTTGTTTAAGTTGATTATTCGGAAAGAGGGTTTCGAGACGAAACTCCATGCGCTTGAATCGCTTGATTCCGATAAACGAGCGAAAAGTTATACTAAAACGAAAATCGGATCAGAAATCGCGATCAGAAAATAACCGCGAAAAATCCGACGAAAAAGAAAAAGGACAAAGAGAATTTTTTTAACAGCACGGAAGTCGAGGCGGCGAACCTCGTGTGGCGCGTTGCTCCAGCGGATCGGCGGCGGGGCGGCGGCGGCGGCGGGGCTGGGCTAGGGTTAGGGTTTCAGCTGGGGCGGCTCTCGGGCTGGGGCGGCTGGGCTCTCTCGCCCCGGGGTGGCGGCTTATAGAGGCCCCGGCCAGGGAGTCCTGGCCGAGTACGGCCCATAGTCGGTTCCGCGTTTTTTTAATAATTCCGCCCGGAAGAAAAAAATAAAAAGAAATACTAAACGGACTGCAAAAATCCAGAAATAAATTTTCCCGGGCTTCTAAAATCAAGCCCGAAAAAGTGAACATTTATTTGGGCCCTAAATGCAATTTTGAAAAATGCGCATTTTTCCTAAATTCAAATAAAAAACCGAAAAACTCCAAAATAAAACTTATTTGATTTTTTATTAAATCCTCAATATTTCTATATTTTGGGAAAGTCATTTTATTCCGTCTCTCATATTTTTGTAATAGAAATAATTGATGATAAAATAAATAAAATCAAATGATCCTGTTTACAACATTTGAGAAAACTCAAATATGTAAATAACGAAATCCCCAACTCTCTCCGTGGGTCCTTGAGTTGCTTAGGATTTTCTAGGATCAAAACCAAAAGAGAAATAAATTATGATATGCATGATGATCTAATGTATAACATTCCAAATTGAAAATTTGGGATGTTACAAACCTACCCCCTTAAGATGAATCTCGCCCTCGAGATTCGGGTTGGCTAGAAAATAGGTGAGGGTGGTCCTTGAGCAAATCTTCCTCTCGCTCCCAGGTGGCTTCATCCTCCATGTGGTGGCTCCACTGAACTTTGCAAAACTTGATAACCTTGCTGCGAGTAACTCGGCTGGCAAACTCGAGAATCTTGACTGGTTTCTCCTCATAGGTCAAATTGTTATCCAACTGAATTGCTTCCAATGGCACTGTGTCTCTCAAAGGTATGTCAGCCATCTCTGCGTGACACTTCTTCAACTGAGAAACGTGGAACACATCATGAACTCCTGTCAATCCTTCTGGCAAATCCAACTTGTATGCCACTTCTCCCATACGCTCCAAAACTCGATATGGCCCTACAAATCATGGCGCTAATTTCCCCTTAACTCCAAAGCGCTTAATCCCTCGAAGTGGGGATACTCGAAGATAAACTCTGTCTCCAACTTCGTAAACTGTCTCCTTGCATTTAGAATCCGCGTAGCTCTTCAGCCTGGACTGGGCTACCTTGAGCCTATCGCTAATCAACTTCACCTTCTGTTCAGACTCTTTAATCAGATCTGGTCCAAACAACTGGCGGTCTCCAACTTCGTCCCATGACAACGGTGTCCTGCACCTCCTTCCGTACAAATCTTCGAAAGGGGCCATCTTCAAACTGGTCTGATAGCTATTATTGTAAGAGAACTCTGCATATGGAAAATTATCGTCCCAACTAGATCCATAATCTAGCGCACAAGCTCTCAGCATATCCTCCAAAATCTGATTGACTCTCTCGGTCTGTCCATCTGTCTGCGGATGAAAGGCTATACTAAATTCTAGCCTAGTACCTAAAGTCTCATGCAACTGCTTCCAGAACTTTGAGGTAAACTGGGTTCCTCTATCTAATACGATGCTCCTCGGTACTCCATGCAAACATACGATCCTGGTCATGTATATCTTTGCCAACTTAGCACTGCTGTAAGTGGTCTTTACTGGGATGAAATGAGCTACCTTCGTCAATCGATCGACTACAACCCAAATCGAGTCATAGCCTGAACGAGTCCTTGGTAATCCCGTGATAAAATCCATGCCTAGCTTATCCCACTTCCATTCGGGTATCGGCAATGGTTGCAACAATCCTGCTGGCTTATGATGCTCTGCCTTTACTCTCTGACATACATCACAAACTGCTACATACTCTGCTATATCCTTCTTCATTCCGGTCCACCAGAAAATATCCTTCAAATCCAAATACATCTTGGTATTTCCTGGGTGAATCGAATACGGTGAATCATGTGCCTCTTGCAGAATCAACTTCCTGATCTCCGGGTTATTGGGCACGTAAACACGGTCTTCAAACCATAGGGTGTCGTGCTCATCCTCACGAAATCCTTTTGCTTTTCCTTTGCTCAGTTTCTCCTTTATAGCGGTAATCTCTTTGTCAGCTTTCTGAGCTTCTCTGATTCTATCCATCAAAGTTGACTGAATTTCCAATGCGGCTACATAGCCTCTCGGAACTATTTCCACACATAGTTCACGAAGATTTTATGCTAACTCCTTGGGTATTTCTCCCGTCATTAATGTATTGACATGGCTCTTACGGCTTAACGCATCAGCTACTACATTAGCTTTTCCGGGATGATAATGCAATCTCATATCATAATCCTTGATGAGCTCTAACCATCTCCTTTGTCTGAGGTTCAACTCCTTCTGTGTGAAAATGTACTTCAAACTCTTGTGATCTGTGTACACCTCACAATGGTTTCCGATGAGGAAATGTCTCCATGTCTTCAATGCATGCACTACGGCTGCTAACTCCAAATCATGCATGGCATAATTCAATTCGTGAGGCTTCAGTTGTCGTGAAGCATACGAAACAACTCTTCCATCCTGCATAAGCACTACTCCAAGTCCTCGGCGTGAAGCGTCGCAATACACCTCATAATCCTTGGTTTGATCTGGAAAAATCAACACTGGTGAGGTAACCAAACGGTTCTTCAATTCCTGGAAACTAGCCTCACACTCCTCAGTCCATTTGAACTTAGTATCCTTCTTCAGCAACTCCGTCATAGGCTTTGCAATCTTTGAGAAATTCTCAATAAATCTCTGGTAGTATCCTGCGAGTCCAAGAAAACTTCGGATCTCTCCAACGGTAGTTGGGGCTTCCCACTTGGTCACGGTATCAACTTTAGTGGGATCAACAGCTATATCTTCTCCAGATATAACATGTCCGAGGAATCCTACCTCCTTCAACCAAAACTCACGTTTGCTGTACTTGGCATATAACTGATGTTCTCTGAGCTTTCCAAGTACCAAACGCAAATGCTCCTTATGCTCCTCTTCATTCTTCGAATAAACCAGGATATCATCAATGAACACTACGACGAACTTATCCAAAAACTACATAAACACTTTGTTCATCATGTTCATAAAATAGGCAGGCGCGTTAGTCAGACCAAATGACATAACGGTATACTCATACAGCCCATACCTGGTGTTAAAATCTGTCTTCGGAATATCCTGTTCTCGTATCTTCAACTGGTGGTATCCTAATCGCAAATCGATCTTGGAAAACACTTTAGCCCCTTGCAATCGATCAAACAGATCATTGATCGTTGGTAGCGGGTACTTGTTCTTGATCGTTACTTCGTTCAATCCTCGATAATCAGCAACCATCCTTAACGATCCATCTTTCTTCTCCACTAGAAGTACTGGCGATCCCCAAGGCGAAGAACTTGGGAGGATGTAACCTTATCCAGTAACTCCTTAATCTGCTTCTTAATTTCCACCAAATCTTTTGCTGGCATCCTATATGGTCTCTTTGATATTGGCCCAGTGACTGGCAAAAGCTCAATCAAAAACTCAATATCTCTATCTGGTGGCATGCATGGCAACTCTTCTGGAAATACATCAGGAAAATCCTTTACCACTGGTACTTCCTCCTGCACAACTCCTGTTAGGAAATTTACTTGGGTCCTCTTTGGCACATGTCAGGATACATACTTGATCCTTCTTCCTTCTGGCGTTGTGAGCAAAATTGTCTTACTAGCGCAATCGATGTTTCCTCCATACATCGATAGCCAATCCATACCAAGAATCACATCCAGACCTTGGGATTCCAGAATAATTAAATCCGTTGGGAAAACGTGCCTTCCTATACTTAATGGCACTTGAAAACATCCTTGACTGGCCATGTACTCTGCTCCTGGTGAGCTTACTAGTATAGGTGTTTTGAGAATCCTAGTGGGCAGGCTATACTTTTCCACAAATCCCCTTGATATGTATGAATGTGATGCACCAGTATCAAAAAGAACGAGTGCAGTAAATGACTTAACCAAAAACTTACCTATTACTGCATCGGGCTGAGCTTCAACCTCCTCCACATTAACGTGGTTCACCTGTCCCCTGTTGAAAGGGTTCGGCTTCTTCCAAGAACTTCCATTGCCATTTTGGCCTTCAGGACATTCATTTGCATAATGTCCTGGCTTCGAACACTTATAACAAGTGACGTGGCTCAAGTCCTTCTTGGCTGGGGTTGATGGAGTGTTGCGGTTCTGTCCATTGCTTCCTCCATTCCCATTACCATTCTTGGTGCCATTGTGATTGTGCGAGCTACCTACTCCATGGGTATGCTGAAAATGTCCTCCTGGCCTAGGGGTAAAACGTGGCATCTGCTGAGCTCCTGAATTATACTTTCCTTGTCCATACTTCCTCTTGTGGTTCTCAATTTACTGCTGCTTCCCTTCAATCATAAGAGCATGATCTACCAACTCTTGGTAGTTGTTGAAGGTGGCTACCATCAACTGCATACTCAACTCATCATTCAGTCCTTCCAGGAATTTCTCCTGTTTAGCTGCATCCGTAGCAACGTCCTCTTGGGCATAACGTGCTAGCTTACTAAACTCTTCTACATACTGGCCAACTGTCCATCCTCCTTGGCGCAAGTTACAAAACTCACGCTTCTTCATGGCCATTGCTCCTGCTGAAACTTGGGCAGTATGGAAAGCCTGCTGAAACTGGTCCCATGTGATAGTGTCGACTGGGAAGGTGGCTGTGAAATTCTCCCACCAGGATGTTGCGGGTCCTTCTAACTGATGTGCGGCAAACTTAACCTTCTCCGCATCTGTGCATCCTGCTGTGGTCAACTCCCTAGCTATCTTGCGGAGCCAATCATCTGCTACTATCGGCTCGGTGCTGCTGGAAAACACCGACGGATTTAGCCTAAGAAAACGGGCTAAGTGGTCAACATGTGGTGGTGGTGGTGGTGGGTTGTTGTTGTTGTTTCCCTGATTCTGATTCTGAACTAGCAACTGCATCAAGGTGTTCTGCTGCTGGATCAACTGGGTGAGCTCCGGCGGAAAGCAAATCCGAGGTCACGTCTCGGAGGCATCTGAGGGTTTAGAAAATATGAGATATAAGAATAGAGGGGGTCTGAAGAGAAAGCACTACCCATATGCACATGAGGAAAAAGCACACAATTCACTTCATTCAAACAAACAAGGCATACAATCGATCTAACTATCGCAAAGTGCTCGGACTACTATATTTACATGGTGGACTACTACTACTGATGAGGTGGTCTACTAGAAATATTCTATGGTTGTAGACTCCATGGTATCTGCTCCTGCTTCATCAACATAGTCAACATCGCTACTATCTGCTTTCGAGTCGGTGCCGTCAATGATGATGTAGTCTTCCGGGCTAATCTCCTTGGGTTCTTCGTCTTCATCTACTGGAGTCGGGCCTCCCATAAATATTGCTAGCTTCATAGTTAGGTCGGCATTCTTATCCACCAATACTTCAATTTCTTCTTCATAATCTTCACGTGTAGCCTTGAGTTCTTCCTCCAGTTCCTTGATTCTAGTCTTAGCCTTCTTCAGGTCTATCATGCCGGCGCACATCTGATTCTCCTGTCGTCGAATGTGCTGGTTTAACTCCTGGATAAAAGCTGCAATTGATCTATCTTTCCTGGTGCTGATCATCTCCCAGTGTTCATCTCGGCGCCCACAAATCTAGTAGATAGTATCCTTGATATCCTTGCGGTAGACTTCTCCAATGCGTCCCATGGCAATGTGAGCTGCCATTCTCTTTCCTAGACTCCAAGTTGGTGCATCAAAAGAAAACTCTATGGGCTCAGTGACTGGCATGAACGTCCTTCCTGGAACTTGAACTTGAATCATCCAGCGCTCTTCTTCAGGTAAAGTGGCGTTGTAGGTTCCCGTGAAGCTTGGTATTCCTATGTTCAGGTATCTAGTGACTTCCTTCAAGTGGCGTCCAAAGGGTGTATCTTCATCTGGTTGTGTGAACTTGTTCCTTGCATCCGCCATCCTAAAGAGTAGAAAAGATGAGAGGTCAAAAGAGAATAGAGTGAGTAGTGATCTAGGTCTTTAGCTTAGTGGTCGTGTCTTACAGTCAGCGTGTGCTCTGATACCATCTCTGTAGCGACCAGACCTCAAACAGTCTGATCTCTGTGCTCCGGTGTCATCCCTGGATTAGTAATGCTGACACCACACAGTACTCGGAGGATTTATAGCAGAGTAGCAATCACACACTTATTACATCGAGTGTCTCAAAAGAGAACTTACTACAATAAATATGGCTTAAGGCCATCTAATAACGATAACAGCGGAAGGCTTGGAAGATAGGTGAGTCCATCAACTCCAACGGCATCACTGAGTATAGAACCACGACCTAAAACTCCTTAATCGTCGTCTGAAAAGTCTGCAACATTAACGTTGCAGCCCGAAACGGGTCAGCACATGGAATATGCTGGCAAGGTAACACATAGAGAGTAATGGAATGCAATAGCTATACTATATGCATATTTGGCTGGTGGAAAGCTCTATGGTTACAGTTTTTGCGTAAAGCCAATTTTTCCCTACTTCAAAGGAATAAAATTAATTACTATCATGGTGGTTGTTAAACATTGAGAATGGTTGACAACATCCTCAATCCCAATTAAAAATCATTAAACCCAACAAAATTAATTTTAGAGTAACATGTTGAGATTCACATGATAATCCAGGTACTAGATACTCAAGATGTCCATAACTGGGGACACGGCTAACCATGATTAGTATTCTCTTCATCTTCTATTTGTTTTCTTGTCTTTATATAATTGGCAATATAAGGATTTTCAACGAAATTCACCGCACACTACATAAAAATTTCTTGTAGATCAAAATCAAGAAATCTATCAAGATTAAATTTTGGAATACCCTCAGTTATATGTTTCATTTCTTCATACCCAAAAAGAAGACTAAGCTCTTTATGATGCTCAAGGGTAATCAAGTTATCAAAAAATTTGGACACGATTTGTTCATGAAACAAATAGAACTGGAGTTTAAATGACCATGTTCATTGCAAAGTTCACAAGGATGGCGATAAATATTGAATCTTTCAGCACAATCATCTAGCCTTTCTTGCAACCATTTAGTTTCCAAATACTTATGCCTCTGGCAAAATATATCTTCCCTATTTGGTGTGTGCTTGCAAGCTCTATGTATTCCACAAAAGTTGACATGTTTATAAGAGACATTTTCATCATGACTAGTGCAATCATCATTAGTACTATGGATATTCAAAGAGTTCATACTAATAACATTGCGATCATGCTCATCATTCAGAGATTTAGTGCCAAACATTCTAATGCATTCTTCTTCTAACACTTTGGCACAATTATCGGAATCCTTATTTTCATGAAAGATATTAAAAAGATGAAGCATATGAGGTACCGTCAATTCCATTTTTTGTAGTTTTCTTTTATAGACTAAACTAGTGATAAAACAAGAAACTAAAAGATTCGATTGCAAGATCTAAAGATATACCTTCAAGCGCTAACCTCCCCGGCAACGGTGCTAGAAAAGATCTTGATGTCTACTACACAACCTTCTTCTTGTAGACATTGTTGGGACTCCAAGTGCAGAGGTTTGTAGGACAGCAGAAAATTTCCCTCAACTAGACGACCTAAGGTTTATCAATCTGTGGGAGGCGTAGGATGAAGATGGTCTCTCTCTAACAACCATGCAACCAAATAACAAAGATTCTCTTGTGTCCCCAACACACCCAATACAATGGTAAATTGTATAGGTGCACTAGTTTGGCGAAGAGATGGTGATACAAGTGCAATATGGATAGTAGATAAAGGTTTTTGTAATCTGAAAATATAAAAATAGCAAGGTAGCAAGTGGTAAAGGTGAGTGTAAACGGTATTGCAATGAGTTGATGTCACAGGCCTAGAATTTTATTGCAAATATTTGCACAAGCATACATGCATCATGTCTAAATTTCTTTGAAAGTTGAAATGGGGATTGTTGAAACCCTAGCACCAAATGAATTTCAACTAGGGTCAAGTTAAATCTTTTCAATGAACCCAAAATGCCCCTCATAAATGTTCATCATTTTTGTTTTGGTCCAGAACATGTGCCAAAAATGGTGCACACTTCTCTAGGACACTCTGGGTTATTGAATTAAATCATACATTATTTGTTTTTGGACATTTAAATGCTATAAATAATTTTAAATGTCCGATTATCCTAAAAGTAAATGAGGGCTATTGGAAATAATCCAAACAGAGCCCACAAATATTTTCAGGGTTTTTGATAATGCTCTGGCATTTTTATTAAAGCCAAAACAAATTACAGAAATAGAAAAAATAAGAAAAGGGTTAGAAACTCACCTTGCTTACCTGTCCAGCCCAGCCGGCCTGGCACTGTGCCGGCCCATTCCACTGGCCAGCGCCAGTCGTCCTCAACCTCGTGCCAGTGGGCACGAGGGCGTGTGCCCATGGTGCGCTAGCACGCGCACTGCCACCGACAGCCACCTCCTGCTTGTGCTGACGCCCTGGTCGACTCTAGATGGCGCCACACACCTCCCTGCCTCTCTCTCTCTCTCACACACACACACTCCCTCGCTCTCACCCCCTTCCCTGGATCCCTCTCTCTCGCCCAAGTGCACCGCAGCGCACCACGGAGCACCACCACGGCCACCGGCCGCCCCAGGCCTCACCAATGCGCCCAGAAGCTCTGCCACGTCGCTTGCTACCTCTTCGTCAAGCCACGAGATGCCGGACGCCCCATGGAGTCATCACCGCCGTCTTCTCCATCGTCGGCCGCCCGAGATTGCCATCAATGCCCCGTCGCCGTACGTCCTTCCACAAGCCCACTGAGCACGCCGCTGGATTTGTTGTGAGATCCTGCTCCGAACCCCTCTTATCCCCTTGTTTATGTGCACTCTAGCTCCATTCCTCGCCATGGCCGTAGCTCCTCGTCGTCGTTCATGTCGCCGCCAAGGACAGGGCCACCGCAGCTCATGCCCGCGTGTGTTCCCGCGCTCAACAGCCTCCTAGAAGGCCAACGCTGCCGCCCGCAGCTCCTGCCATGCACTGCAGCACCGCGCGCACACCTGGCCGTGCTCCGGCCGCCGCCCCGAGCTCGTTTCCGGCGAGCTCCGGCGTCCCCGCAGCCTCCCGCTTGCTCCCCTGGATGCGTACGAGCTAGCGGGCTATGCCCTGGTGCCCTCAGCGCGCCAAACCCCCACCCATAGCGCTTTCCCGATGCCCTCCGCCGCGGATTTGGTCGCGGGCGTTTACACTCCAGTGGTGCTGACGTGGCATCGTAATTATGGCCTAATCACGTTTAGTTTAATCACCTCAGCCAGTGACAATAGGCACCCACCGACTAAATAACCTTGGGTTAAGTTTAGATTAGATTTATTCAATCACAGGGGACCCACACGCCAGCATTGACTTTGCTGACGTGTCCGTTGACCGGTCCCACCAGTCCGTGACACGAGCCAGCACTGTGACACTGACTAGTGGGACCCACTGGTCAGGTTTGACCTGGACCAGCCCTGTTGACTCGCTGATGTCATGTTGACGCAGTGCGGACGCAGTTAATCTTTTCTGGAATTAGTTTATTTTCAAAATAACCAAAAATTCCAGAAACTGACTTAAACTTCAAAATCCATAGAAAATAATCTACAACTCCAATGGAAATAAGTTATATATGAAAAATGATCAGAAAAAATCCAAAGAATCTGTTTATGGCTTTTGCATGCATGTTAGAGCAACTTATGTCCTCTGTTTAGGACAATTCAATTAAATGGCATTTAAGAAAGCACATATGGAGTTTGAATTTGAACCTAGTGTTCAAACCAACTCCATTTAACTTGTTGCTAGTTGCATTAGGCCAATCAATAGCATATTGCTATGTGACGTTCATGCATCATATTGTTGCATGGCATTGATTGTGTTTCTTCTGTGTTTGTCGGTGGTTGTTCCCTCTCGATAGGCGTGTTCCGATGATGTGATCGATGACACCGATGAAGAGCTATACTATCTTCAGAAGTGCCAGGCAAGAAAAACCCCTTATTCATTCCGGTACAATCCCACTCTCTCGCTTTTGCTCTATTTTACTGCATTAGGACAACAATGATTCAACTTTTACAAGTTGTGGTAGTTTAACCCTTTCCTCTGCATGACCTGTCATTGCCACAGTAAATAGATGAAACCCACTAGCATGAGTAGGAGTTGTTTGAACCCTAATGTGCCTACTCATTCATGCTTGTTGTCATGCCTGCTACTGCTTAGAGTTGAGTCGGGTCTGATTCATCGGGGATGAATTGGAATGTGGTGAACATGTCCTACTGTTGAGAGCTAAGTGTGTGAACACGATTTGGTAAAGGTAGTGGTGAGAGGCCATGTAGGAGTACATGGTGGGTTGTCTCATTGCAGCCGTCCTCAGGAACTGAGTTCTGTGTTTGTGATCCATGAACAGTTACTACCACACATTGGGTTCCGGTAACTCGACCCCTCTCGGCTTATTAATCGCCTTGATCTCTGTCCAGGAGTTGCAAATAGTTTCTGGTGTTTGTAGGATATGTGTTGGGGGCCGTGCGTAGCGCTGACCCTAGGAGTGGGCTATGTTGCGGTAGAGACACGAGGCATGGTGTACTGGGACGCCCGTTTGGTGCCTCGGGAACCCCGCTCTCAACATTTGGGGCTGTGAGCAACACCCCGGCCGGATCTCCTTGCGGATGGAACCCGAATGGGGAATAAACCTGGAATAGAGACTTGTGTGGTTAGGCAGGTCGTGGCCGACTCCCTCACCAGGCTTCCGCTTGAAGGTTGCCGAGATACATGATGTGCACATGGTGGTAAGTGGCGAGAGCGTGTGTGAAGAAGTACACCCCTGCAGGGTTAACATCATCTATTTGAATAGCTGTGTCTGCGGTGAAGGAGTTCTGGGTTTCCTATATAGTTCATAGACAAGTGAAAGTGGATACTCTAAAATGTGCAAGATAAGCGTGAGTGCTATGGATGGCGTTCTCGTAGGGAGACAGGAGCGGATCCATAGTGGTGTATTAATATGGTGAATATGTGGACTCGTGTGCGCTACCCCAAAAGAGTTACTTGCAGTCGTAGTTTAGGATAGCCACCGAGTCAAAGCTGGCTTGCTATAGTTAAACTCCACCACCCCTTTTTTGATACTAATGCATATGTAGCTAGTTCTGATGTAAGTCTTGCTGGGTGCATCTGTACTCACGTTTGCTTAATTTATGTTTTGCAGAGAGACTTCAGTCTCACTAGTAGTTCCTTGTGGAATTCGACATTTAGCTTAATACCTTAGCTACGATCTTGTACCCTTGGTAGGGTCTTGTAGATAGTTAGGCTTCCCAGCCTTTTTCATTTTTAGTTGTCTGTACTCAGACATGTTTATGCTTCTGCTTGATGCTTGTATGCTCTGTTTGTTGGGTCATGAGACCCATGTTTTAAATACTTGGCTCCTCGGAGCCTAATGAATAAATACTCTGAGTCGTAGAGTCTTGTTGTGATGCCATGTTGTATTTGCACATATCGAGCATATTGTGTGTATGATTGAAATGCTTGGTATGTGTGGGATCCGACAATCTAGTTGTTTATCCTTGGTAGCCTCTCTTATGGGGAAATGTAGTCTAGTGCTTCCAATGAGCCTTGGTAGTCCGCTACAGCCCGGTTTATCAGAGTCCTGTTAGCCAGCACTATTGCTCCGGAATACTTAGACTAGCCGACATGTGACTCACTTTGTTCCTATGTCTGTCCCTTCGGGGAAATGTCACGCTGTGACATCCGGAGTCCTGCTAGCCTGCTACAGCCCGGGTTCCTAGAGTCATGTTAGCCCAGTTGCTATAGCCCGGATTCACACGCTGCTGACTGACATGCTCGATGTTGATTCATCTATGCCTGTCCCCGTAAGTTAGCGCCACTTTGGGTTCACGGCTAGTCATGTCGGCTCGGGTTCTCTGTCATATGGATGCTAGCGACACTATCATATACGTGAGCCAAAAGGCGCAAACGGTCCCGGTCCAGGTAAGGTGGCACCCGTGGGAATACCATGCATGAGGCCGCAAAGTGATATGATGTGTTACATGCTAAATCGGTGTGACTTAGGATCGGGGTCCTAACAGCTTTCGTATCAGAGCCTGACTGCCTATAGGATTACCAAGCCAAACTGGTCGAAGTTGAGTCTAGAAATTCTTTAGTTATGTAAGGGAATTGATTGTGGAAGGGAACGTAAGGCTCTTTTTACTTCCTTACCTTATGCCCTTCTGATTTGAGTCATCCTCTTCTTTCCTACGTGGGTTAAGGACTAGGATCTCATCTCTCTATCAGGTTCGCGTGTTACTAATCCGTAGAATCTTAGCATTGTTGGTTCTAGGCCTTAGTTGAGTTTCTACTACTTTTAGCATGTTGTCAGTTGAACCAGAACCTTGATATGATGTTGTTAAGTGACTATGCAAATCCTTCTGAATGTCTCAAATCTTTTTCTGAGCATTTATAGTCGTTATGCTGTCCGAGTCATCCCAGGTTTCTAAACAGTCTGATGCATTTGCAAATCCCTTCTTTCCGTTTCTGATGTCCTTTTGGGCCAGATTAAGCGCACTAAACGGCCTGTTGAGGTACTCCATTGCCTTGACATATATGTTGGAGCTAGTATTATGACCCTAGGCATCCTAGAGAACCACCCAGTAATCTAGCAATTATTTATATTCCTAGTGTGATGATTCTGGCCGTCATTCTCGAAAGCATCCCGTGATGCCATTTAGTTAATAGGCATTCTATTCATGGGTTCTTGAACCCGAGATTCACCCTACTTACTTCATGTTGATAGTGTTGCTAGTACCTTTAGGGTATTAGTAACCTTGCGACAGTCCTCGAGGTCTGTGGTATTTCCTTCTTCCAAATACAATGAACCATTAAGGCAGAAGTTCTTTGAATCAAAACATCACAATCAGAGTACTCTTGAGGAGTTCTCCGTTCATAATTGTGATTCTACCAGTTCTACCTTTCTGCATGGGTTATCTGGAAGAAACCTGTTGAACTTGCTTCGACATATTAATCTATGCATCCACAACTCAGAAAGATATATGTCCCCTTGAGTTGTCCCTCTTCATTTGTATTCCGACCATCGTCTATCAATTGATAGTCAGGAGTAATTGTGCATTCGTGTTATCGATGCTTATTATTGTTGTGGTCCGTCAAGCCGTTCTATTTCGGAATGACTAGGAGAAACAAACTCCAGCACCTCATCCATATCTAGGATTGGGTCAAAGCAATTGTATTCCGCAGACCAAATGCAATCAAGCGTTTGGTCTGTTCTACCCTGAAGTATTACCCACCTTATGTCAGGAATGTCATGAGAATTGCACCTTCTCTTATGAATTCTTGACGTAGTGATACTTCTCGCCATCATTATTCACTCCTCGGTTTCGTGTTGTCGCAACCGGAATACCGACAAGTGAATCATGATTTGTGAAATCAATACTCCTAGCAACCGTGTTGCTTGGTAGTTAATGGACATTAATATCATTCTTAGCGTGTTGGTTATCGGATCACTATTCTAGGATTGATCGTGCTACCTTGTCCTTATTTCTGGTGCACTCTTTGATCTTTGAGTTAGGATTGAATCCCTTGCTCTTCTGATCATGTTGTCTTTCCTTGAAAAGCAAGATTGTTCTTGAGCTTAATAACATACCGGTGGCTCGTGATTTTCTGAATATCTTCTTGGAAGTATTACCAGGTTGTCACCTGACCGCTATGTTGAGTTCGTGATCAAGTTGGTTTCTTGTAAACCACCCCTTCTCCAAGAATCTGTGTTGAATACCCCTGAGCTAGTTGGTCAAGCTAAACAACAACTTGGAGAGTTGGAAGATAAAAGCTTGTCTAACTTAGTTCATTTCCAAAGGTATATCTTGTGTTGTGTGTTTGTTGTAGAAAGATGATTTCTTCATCGATTGGTCCTCGTGATCAGTTGTTGAACCTATCATCTTTCCCAAACCTTGATTTGAGTGTGGGCCATCATCAAATCAAGTTAGAACCAACGATATCTGTAATGTTGTCTTACTCGTGGTTAATTCATCGAGCATACATCATTACATATTTTGGTCTGACCAATACTATCACATTGTTCACATAATGGTGGGAGTCCAGTGATATGGAAGTTCCGATGAGTTGCTGTTGAGCCCATCAGCAGCATTTTGTCTCCTCCATATTCGTGTTGAACATCCAGCTAGTGTTGGAAACTTGTGTAAGAATTTTCTTCATGTCCCATTCATGAAGGATATGTTGGATGAAAGAAGTGACTTCCTTTACTTCATGTGCATTTGATGCAAGTTGCCGCTGTGAATTCGAGAAAGTTTGTTTTTCTTCCTCTGGAATCATCCCAAGTCAGTCATGCATATGTGTGAAGTATACTGTGGTTTGGCGACTTGCAACCTTCATTCTATATGTATCCCTGGCACACCAAGCCACTAACTAATTTGTTCAAGGAGAAGAAGTTCCTTCATAAGAGCTAATCATATGACTTATGCAAGGACTTCGTTGTCCCCGACGATGGTTCCCAACCAGAACTCGGTAGTGTTTTATTATAAGACTACCATGTGGTCATGCTTGTCTAGGACAGTGTGTTCATAGGTGTGTAGCAAAACCAGCTCATGTTTTGGAGCTTGCTATCATATTTCATCTCCCGAGAATCTCTCAACGCCATCTCGTCAATTTGTGTTGCAAACTTTCATTTTTCTCTCTAGACTGGATGAGTCTGGATTATCCTGACACCAACCAGATCTGAATCTCAGGCAGGTGTGATGGTTGGAACATTTCCCAAGAACTATAATATTGGTCTCTCTTTAACCCTGTAAAGTGGATTCCATGGCCAACACACCCAGCCGAAAGATCCATTATTGTAGTATCTTGATTGAGCAAATTTGCCACCTTCCCAAGGATTCCGTAGGGTTTACTTCCATAGTTATTCCTTATGGATTCTTGCGCTCCCGAAGTCCCACCTTCTACCTGATGTTCTAGATACCAAACCATATCAATAAATGGGTTACGCTAGCACATCAAGGAGAACATTAGAAGCAGAGTGCTAAATGTCTCTTGGTCGATCATCAGATTTTGTTTCCTTGGCCTCGCTAAGGAGAAATCTAAGAAGGTGTTATCTCCCTTTGCATCTGCATCATCCATCACTATTCATCATGGTAGTATGTTGTGTTGCCAGGATCCTTGACACGGATATTGGTAAAACCTTTATGAATATGGAAATGCTCAAGTTCTTGAGAGCACGCTGTCGGTGTCAAAACCGGCGGATCTCGGGTAGGGGGTCCCGAACTGTGCGTCTAGGCCGGATGGTAACAGGAGGCAGGGGACACAATGTTTTACCCAGGTTCGGGCCCTCTTGATGGAGGTAAAACCCTACATCCTGCTTGATTAATATTGATGATATGGGTAGTACAAGAGTAGATCTACCACGAGATCAGAGAGGCTAAACCCTAGAATCTAGCCTATGGTATGATTGTATGTTGTCCTACGGACTAAAACCCTCCAGTTTATATAGACACCGGAGAGGGTTAGGGTTACACAAGGTCCGTTACAAAGGAGGAGATATCCATATCCATATTGCCTAGCTTGCCTTCCACGCCAAGTAGAGTCCTATTCGGACACGAGACGAAGTCTTCAATCTTGTATCTTCATAGTCTAACAGTCCGGCCAAAGGATATAGTCCAGCTGTCCGGAGACCCCCTAATCCAGGACTCCCTCAGTAGCCCCTGAACCAGGCTTCAATGACGATGAGTCCGGCGTGCAGTATTGTCTTTGGCATTGCAAGGCGGGTTCCTCCTCCGAATACACCACAAAAGAATTTGAATACAAGGATAGTGTCCGACCCTGCAAAATAATTTCCACATACCACCGTAGAGAGAATAATAATTTCGCAAATCTAATTTGCTGACTTGTTTTGGCAGCACGACGTTATGTCATGGCCCGGTGATTATTTGAACTGTTTTTCTTCAACCAGCTCCACACATAACGCGAGGCAGTTTCTTGACACGTCTTATCAAAGCAGAGATCGTGTTCCCTCAATTACGGGATTCTCATTAATACGGTCATGGGTAACCCAACCATGTCTAGGACTCCTAGATTATAGGCAAGTCCCAAACGGCTACGGAGAGGACGCTTGATATTCACCCTCTTTATAAAGGGACAAGGTTTTCGCTTTTTCCCTCTCGTGCTCAATCGAACCCCTCTCCCGCCTCGAGTTCTAACACGCAAAGCCCAGGTCAGGTGCTCCGAATCTTCAATCATGTCCGGATCCAGCCTTCAAGGCCGGTGGATGCCCTCCTCTGTCACGGGAGAGGATATCAAGAAGTTGACGGAGGCCAGATACCTGACCGCCGAGGTTTCGCATCGGCTGCCTACTCAAGGGCAGGTTGTCCCCACTCCCGAACCCGACGAGAATGTCGTGTTCGTCTCCCACTTCCTCCGAGGCCTAGGCCTCACTCTAGATCCCTTCGTCGAGGGTTTGATGTTCTATTACGGGCTAGATTTCCACGATCTAGCTCTGGACTCCTTTCTCCACATCTCGTCATTTATTGTCGTGTGTGAGGCCTTCCTCTGCATTACCCCTCACTTTGGCCTGTAGCTCAAGACCTTTGAAGTGAAGCCGAAGATGATCGAGGGGCAACATGTAGCGTGCGGAGACGCGTCAATAAGCAAGACGGCAGGAGCTCCGTGGCCGAAACGTTCCTTTCCAAAGGAGTCCGAATTATGGCAACGAGAGTGGTTTTACGTCACGGCTCCCAGAAGTGCCAAGTGGGCGGCTGCCACCGCTTTTTGCTCGGGCCCCCACCACAACTGATGTCATGGATTAGCAGAGGTCTGAGCTGGGGTCCCACCAAGGACGTGCCTATACTGCAAAGCCGCATTCAAGATCTCTTTGAGGGAGATTTTAATTTGGTTGTGGTAATGCAAGTTATGCTGGTTCGTCGAGTCCAGCCTTGCAAATGCCGGCCCCTTCGCTTGTGGGAGTTCAACCCAGAAGGACCGCGTGCCATTCAAAGTTTCCTTGGCCTGACGCATGAGGAGATGTACAAGTCATTCTTCGGACCTCAAATAGAGTGTCCGAACACTACCGAGGACGTGGTCCTGAGCAGTAACCGCGCTGCCGAACAAGTAAGAAATCCTCTAGCCGAACACACCGTATTTTATTCATGAAGTTATTTCTGAGAGATCGCTCTTTGACCAGGACTGGCTAACAAAGGCGAAGATGATTCGGTGTTCGGCCCCCCTCCCTGCGGGTTTGGAAAATCCGGTTTTGGAAAAGATGCTCGAGCTCGCACCTTGCCCGGAGCCCTCGAAGGAAGATACAGGGGGAATAATATGGGCGGAAGCGGGCCCCATCGCTGCCAGTTCCAACCGAGGGAATGAGATCCTCCATAAAGGAGGATAACCGGGGGAGGAAGAGGACTGCTTCCGAGGATCCGGAAGCCGAGGCCTCCAAACGGGAGAAGAAATCTCCAACAGAGGGTCCTGCCTCGGGGGGTGCTCCTGCCGCATAAAGTCAGTGGGGGGATCAACCCTCCAATGAGTCGTAAGTGATCAAAAAAATACTTTAATACTGAAGGTATACCATCTTTCTTCTGGGAAAATAACCGCCGCATATATCTTGCAGTTCGGGTCTTAGCCCCTCAGATGAGCTCGTCTTTGGGGGAACTTCTTCTGGAGAAGATGGAGAGCAAAACGCCTCCCCCGGACTCCTCCGCTCAAGAAGCGGGCGACACCGAAGTGTCATCACGGAGGGCCTCTCCGGATCCGGTGAGGCCAGAAGATAATCCCATAGACCCCCGAAGTCCCCAGCGTCCGGCTGTATGCACCAAAAACCTCGGGTTCCACGGGGTAAATCCATTAAAAAAGGACAAATTTTAGCAGAAGGAGCTGCTACAGTTGGGGGCGAACTTGCTTTAGGAAAAAACGTATTAGTAGCTTATATGCCATGGGAAGGTTACAATTTTGAAGACGCAGTACTAATTAGCGAACGTTTGGTATATGAAGATATTTATACCTCTTTTCACATCCGGAAATATGAAATTCAGACGGATACGACAAGCCAGGGCTCCGCTAAAAAAATCACTAAAGAAATACCACATCTAGAAGAACATTTACTCCGCAATTTGGACAGAAATGGAGTTGTTAGGTTGGGATCCTGGGTAGAAACTGGTGATATTTTAGTAGGTAAATTAATGCCTCAGATAGCGAGCGAATCATCTTATATCGAGAGCAAACAAAAGAGTCCGGTACCGTTTGGTATGCGGTCGGACATTTCGAGGGAGATGGTGGGGCGAGCGGCCATCTCAAAAGAACACCGTACGCTGATGGGTACGAAGATGGAGAGAATTTCGTCTGCCAAAAGCGGATTACATGAAGCCTATATGATTCTACTGACAGGCTTTGAGGTACGTGAGACAATATGTGATAGTACCGCACATGTTAGGTGTGCCCTGTGTAGATAGTAGCCCCTGAGACTCTAGTTGTCGTTGAGAACGGCGGCGAACAGAGGATCATACTCCTAGGCAATAACCAGACTACCTTTATGTGCAGGTGGTGGAAGCTCCGGTGGCTAGCCGGACTAGTGAGTTTGCCGAATTAAAACGGCAACTGGATGCGGCAGACGCCGACATCGAGCTTGTTAACAAGCAGCTTGACGAACCACAGGGTAAGTAATGTTTTCTGGTGAATGTCACAAATAAGAGCAACATGATGCCAGTATCTTTAATATGTTGTGACTACAGACGGAGCTGCCACCGTGTAGACCCTTCGGGCGGAGCTCGCCCAAGCCAAGGAACAAGCGAGGGTTAGTATTGCAGTTGCTTTGAAGGCGGCCGAGGAGTTAAGAGCCAAGAAGGCCGCTGAGGGAGTCCTGGATTAGGGATGTTCGGATAGCCGGACTATACCTTCAGCCGGACTCCTGGACTATGAAGATACGAGATTGAAGACTTCGTCACGTGTCCGGAAGGGACTTTCCTTGGCGTGGAAGGCAAGCTTGGCGATACGGATATGTAGATATCCTACCATTGTAACCGACTTTGTGTAACCCTAACCCTCTCCGGTGTCTATATAAACCAGAGGGTTTTAGTCCGTAGGACAACATACCCTACAACAATCATACCATAGGCTAGCTTCTAGGGTTTAGCCTCTCCGATCTCGTGGTAGATCTACTCTTGTACAACCCATATCATCAATATTAATCAAGCAGGACGTAGGGTTTTACCTCCATCGAGAGGGCCCGAACCTGGGTAAAACTTCGTGTCCCTTGCCTCCTGTTACCATCCGGCCTAGACGCACAGTTCGAGACCCCCTACCCGAGATCCGCCGGTTTTGACACCGACATTGGTGCTTTCATTGAGAGTTCCTTTGTGTCGACGCCGTCAGGCTTGATGGCTCCTACGATCATCAATGGCGATGCAGTCCAGGGTGAGACCTTCCTCCCCGGACAGATCTTCGTCTTCGACGGCTTCACACTGCGGGCCAATTCACTTGGCCATCTGGAGCAGATCGAAAGCTATGCCCCTGGCCGTCAGGTCAGATTTGGAAGCTTTAACTACACGGCTGACATCCGCGGGGACTTGATCTTCGACGGATTTGAGCCAGTGCCGAGCGCGCCGCACTGTCACGACGAGCATGATCTAGCTCTGCCGCCGAACAGTGCCCTGGAGGCCGCACCCGCATCGGCTTCGACCCTTAATTCGGAGCCAACTGCGCCGATCGAGGACGGGTGGTTGGACGCCGCCTCGGGGGCTGCGATCCCAACGGCGATCGAGCCAAACACCGGCCCCGCACTCTGCGAGACTCGTGACTCCAAGGAGCCGGACTCCTCTCCGACCTCCGAACCCTCCGCGCCCCTGCTGATCGAATCCGATTGGGCGCCGATCATGGAGTTTACTGTCGTGGACATCTTTCAGCACTCGCCTTTCGGCGATATTCTGAAGACACTGAAGTCTCTCTCTTTATCAGGAGAGCCCTGGCTGGACTACGGTCAGCAAGGTTGGGATTCGGATGATGAATAAATTCAAAGCCCACCCACCACCCACTTTGTAGCCACTGTCAACGACTTGACCGACATGCTCGACTTCGACTCCGAAGACATCGACGGTATGGATGCCGATGATGGAGACGAAGAAGAACTAGCGCCTATCAGGCCCTGGAAAGCCACCTCGTCATATGACATATACATAGTGGACAACCCAAAAGAAGGAGATGGCGATGGAACAACGGAGGATGACCCCTCCAAGAAACAGCCTAAGCACCGGCGTTAGCGGCGCCGCTCAAAATCCCGCCAAAACAAATACGGTGATTCCAGCACGGGAGAAAATAATACTCCAAAAAGTGCCGAAGAAAACTCCCTCCAGCAAGATTTAGCACAGGAGGATGGAGAAACCAACCCTCATGAGAGAGCGACAGACAAAGAGGTCAAGGAAGATAATTATATGCCTCCCTCCGAAGACGAGGCAAGCCTCGACGACGACGAATTCGTCGTGCCAGAGGATCCCGTCGAGCAAGAGCATTTTCAATGTAGGCTTATGGCCACGGCAAGAATCCTCAAGAAAAAACAGCAACAGCTTAGAGCTGATCAAGATTTGCTAGTCGACAGATGGACTGAAGTCCTTGCGGCCGAAGAGCATAAACTCGAACGCCCCTCCAAGAGCTACCCAAAGCGTAGGTTGCTACCCCGATTAGAGGAGGAAGCACTTGATGCAGCCGACCGGCCACCTCGTGGCCGCGACAGAGAGGCCTCTCGGCCCTCCACTCAAGCCGCACCCCGTACCAAGGCACGGGAATATGCGCCGGACATACGAGATATGTTGGAGGACAAGGCAAGGCAAACAAGATCGATCTACGGATCGCGTGGGCGCCCCATGGCTGATACGGTAACCGTCATGCCGGCCACAAATTTGGCAAGGCCGAACACAGTAGACAAAGCTCACTGGAGCTACGTCGTGATATAGCCCAGTATAGAGGCGTCGCACACCCACTATGCTTCACAGATGAAATAATGGATCACCAAATCCCCGAGGGTTTCAAACCCGTAAACATCGAATCATATGATGGCACAATAGATCCTCCGGTATGGATCGAGGATTATCTCCTTCATATCCACATGGCCCGCGGTGATGATTTCCACGCCATCAAATACCTCCCACTCAAGCTTAAAGGACCAGCTCGGCATTGGCTTAACAACTTGCCAACAGGATCAATCAGTTGTTGGGAGGACCTGGAAGTCACATTCCTCGACAATTTCTAGGGCACTTATGTGTGACCCCCAGACGCCGATGACCTAAGTCACGTAATTCAGCAGCCAGAGGAATCGGCCAGGCAATTCTGGACACAGTTCCTAACAAAGAAAAATCAAATAGTCGACTGTCCAGACGCTGAGGCCCTAGCAGCCTTCAAGCACAATATCCGTGACGAATGGCTTGCCCGGCACCTTGGACAGGAAAAGCCGAAGTCTATGGCAGCACTCATGATACTCATGACCCGCTTTTGCGCGGGAGAAGATAGCTGGCCTGCTCGTAGCAACAATATGACCAAGAACCCTGGTAATTCGGATACCAGGGACAGTAGTGGCAGGTTGTGTCGCAACAAGCGGAAGCGCCGTATTAACGGCGACAATGCTGAGGATACGGCAGTTAATGCCGGATTCAGAGGCTCTAAATCCGGTCAGCGGAAAAAGCCATTCAAAAGGAATCCTAGGGGCTCGTCCAGTTTGGACCGAATACTCGACTGCTTGTGCCAGATACATGGCACCCTCGAAAAGCCCGCCAATCACACCAACAGGGATTGTTGGGTGTTCAAGCAGGCAGGCAAGTTAAATGCCGAAAATGAAGACAAGGGGCTGCATAGTGATGACGACGAGGAGCCCCGGCCGCCGAACAACAGTGGACAGAAGGGTTTTCCCCCACAAGTGCGGACGGTGAACATGATATACGCAACCCACGTCCCCAAAAGGGAGCGGAAGCACGCATTAAGGGACGTATACGCGGTAGAGCCAGTCGCCCCAAAGTTCAACCCATGGTCCTCCTGCCCGATCACCTTTGATCGAAGGGACCATCCCACTAGCATCCGTCATGGCGGATTCGCCGCAATGGTTCTAGACCCAATTATTGACGGGTTTCATCTCACTAGAGTCCTTATGGAAGGCGGCAGCAGCCTGAACCTGCTTTACCAGGATACAGTGCGGAAAATGGGCATAGGTCCCTCGAGGATTAAGCCCACCAAAACGACCTTTAAAAGCGTAATACCAGGTGTAGAGGCCAACTGTACAGGCTCAGTCACACTTGAAGTGGTCTTCAGATCTCCGAATAATTTCCGAAGCGAGGAGTTAATCTTTGACATAGTCCCATTCCGCAGTGGCTATCACGGACTGCTCGGGCGAACTGCATTCGCCAAGTTCAATGCGGTACCGCACTACGCATACCTTAAGCTCAAAATGACACACCCTCGAGGAGTAATCACGGTCAATGGAAACACCGAACGCTCCCTCCGAACGGAGGAGCACACGGCGGCCCTTGCAGCAGAAGTACAAAGCAGCCTCTCCAGGCAGTTATGCAGTCCGGCCATTAAACAACCGGACACCGTCAAGCGCGCCCGGAGTAACCTACAACAAGACCGCCTGGCACGAGCCGAGCAGGCGTAGCAATGTGGCCCCAATCCCAGCCCTCGCAAAAATGCGATACCAGTACTTCGCGTACATAACTACGCTCTAGAAATACCATGGGTACAGGGGGAGGGGCACCATCACGGCACGCCCGAAACACGGCTTAAACCTCACCAGGGGCTGCCGATTTTTTAATTTTCTCTTACTTTCAGGACTCCACTCTTCGGAAGGCCTATTCGGCAGTTCAATTGCCGCACAAATGATGCAAGAACCAGGGAAGCAGACAAGCCACGCCGCATTACAGAACTCCCAGGTGGTCTCTATCACGAGCAGTATACCTGTTTCGCATACTATTCCGCAGCTTGCCCCTGGAACGAACATGTTAAATAGTCCAACCTTTTGCTTATTGCATTATTTGTATCGTTCTGCTTTGAACGCAGCCCTCTTTAATAAACAGTGCATAGCTTTTGTCTATTTTTTGCATTACTCTTTTTTTAAATGTATGCTCCTTAACGACATGTTGCACCCGTACACATTGGTACGGCCAAAATATGCCAGGGGCTTTAGTACCCCTCCATATGGTGTGAGAAGTCCGAACACTTTAACAAGTGCGGCACCCCGAACTTATAGCATTATATGCATCGGCTCAGAATCATGTCTTGGGTCAATAGTTGGGTTTGCTCGGCTCCTATGTTTTGGTGCCTTAGGTTCCGCTATATCGGCTAAGGTAGCACTAGGAGAACCACTGCGATTGTGCCCTAGTTGAGCTGGGTCGAGCACCTCAGTGGAGAAAGCTAAAACTGACTATCATGATGAAGCAAGAGCAGGTCACTGTTCGAGAGGTTTTTCGAGTCCCTAAAGACTTATGCAGCTTAGAGCGAGGAGCCGGCTCTGTCCGGCCAATGCATGGATAGCGCCCCAAACTCGGTCTTCCGAATACTAGGGGCTTCGTCGAAATTTAAAATTATAGAATTCTATGGCTAAGTGAGAGTGTTCATGCATTATAGTCCGATTGCCTTGTTCGTTGGGCTGAGCGCCCCCCTCGAAGGACCCAAACATGGGAAAAAGAGCGCTCAAGTTTATCCCCGAACACCCCAGCACTAGCGGCACGGGGGCAGAATCTGACGACTTGCCATCTCTCAGAATTGATAAACAGCCGCACAGAAGGTAATATTTTAAATTCCAACAGTATTGCTTAGCGCATATGAACAAGTTTTCAGCGCACAGGACAAAACGAGCAAGTTTCACTCAAAAATTACATCCCTAGAACATTCATCCGCCACAAGGCAGGCACCCTTCCGAACATCCTTATAATAATTCTCGGGCTTGCGATGCTCTTTCCCCGGCGGTGGCCCGTCCTTCACAAGCTTCTCAGCATCCAGCTTGCCCAGTGCACCTTAGCATGTGCAAGGGCCCTATGGGCACCTTCAATGCAGACGGAGCGCTTGATGACTTCGAGCCTTGGACAGGCCTCCACCTGCCGCCGCACCAGCCCAAAATAGCTCCCGGGCAGAGCCTCTCCAGGCCACAGCTGAACTATGAGGCCCTTTATGTCCTGTTCGGCCGCCTTGTGGAGCTCGACCAGTTGCTTCAGCTGGTCGCTCAGGGGCACAGGGTGTCCAGCCTCGGCATACTAAGACTAGAACACCCTCTTTGTCGAGCTGCCCTCCTCGGCTCGATAGAATGCGGCGGCATCGGACACACTCCGGGGAAGATCTGTGAACGCTCCTAGAGAGCTCCGGATTTGGGTAAGTAACAAGTAACTCACGCTTATGTGTTTGCTTTGCATAAAGAATGCCTTACCCGCCGCTATCTTCTTCACCTCATCCAACTCCTGGAGGGTCTTCTGGGATTCGGCCTTGGCAGACTTGGCATTTTCAATAGCCACCGCGAGCTCGGACACTCGCGTCTTTGAGTCAAGCTCCAAACTCTCATGTTTTTCCATGAGAGCCTGGAGCTCTTGCTGCACCTTGCCAACCTCGGCCTCATACTTCTCCCGCTCGGTGCGCTCCATGGCCGCCCTCTTCTCGGCCTCGACCAGCGCTTGCTTAAGGATCGCCACCTTAGATGTGGCCCCTACAATAGCCATGATAATCCTGTCATTTTTTGCAACTGCACCTTTATATATATATTTAAACAAGGTATTTCTTACCTTCATTGTCCTCGAGCTGCTTCTTGGCACGCCCAAGCTCTTGCTCGGACCGCTCGAGGTTCTGCTTTAGCGTGTCCACTTCCACAGTCAGTGCGGCGGACGCAAGCGGAGAAGCCTGCATACGCATATTAACTCCTTTTTTAGACTCCTGCGAATTTTATTTGATCCTCTATTCGGCTTTTCTTCCCAAACGCCAAACAGAGCATCAGGGGCTACTGTCTATGCGGAAATATTATTTAAACATTCTTTACTTACCTCAAAGCCTGTTAAAAGGCTAGTACACGCTTCAGTCAGTCCGCTCTTGGCGGACTGAACCTTCTGGACCACCGCACTCATAATGGTGTGGTGCTCCTCGTTAATGGAGGCGCCTTGGAGCGCCCCCAACAGATTGTCCTGTGCCTCCGGTTGGACGAGGGTCACCGGCACGGTGGGCTTGCTCCTCTTTGAAGGAGGTCCCCCGCCGGACTCTGGAACCTTTGAAGGTTCCGGAGCGGTGTCCGGCCTAGAGCCGGACTTGGAGCCCTGGGGGGTTTCATCCCCTTTACTCTTGGAGTCCGGGAGGTCGCCTTGCAGCGCCTCCAGGACCACCTCCTCCCGACTTGGAACCTGTTGGGACAATACTTCGGTGTCGTCCGTAGGGCGGGGGGAGGAAGCCATCGGAAGCGAGTTCACATCCGACGAGTCCAGTGAGCCGCTCGATGATGCGTCGAGCCAGTCTTTGGCTGGGCTGCATAAACATATTCGACATAAGGGAAAGCTGTGCAATAAACGAATACTATGAATTACTCTGGTATCCGGATACTTACGATTTAGCCAGGGGCTTGGCCCTGGGCGGCCACTCCTCTCTGCCGTCGTCGGCGTCGGTGGAGTTGTCCGGAGGAAGGGTTTTCCCCTTCTTGGACCCTTCGGCCTCCTGAGTTGGGGCGGCCTTCCTTTTCTTCCCTTCCCCCGCTGGAGGGGGAGGGGTCTCTTCTTCCTCCTCCTCGTCTTCATGGGAGGAGTGCGTCTTGGAGTCGTCGGATGAGGGATCCGACACCTCCAGGCGTCGGGCACTCTTTCGAGTCCCCGTGGCCCTCTTCTTGGCCTTCTTCTCCGGCACCACATGGGGTGTCGGAACCAGCAGCTTTGCCAAGCGAGTGTCCGCTGGGCCTTCGGGCAAAGGAGCCGGACAGTTGATCTGTCCGGACGTCTCCTGCCAATCCTGTCAAAGGTAAGGAAGCTTAGATCCCGCATGGAGTCAAACTATGAAAAACTGATACCCTGTAAAAGGAAAAAACAGCTTACCGCATGAGCGTGACGCTGCGTACTGAATCCGTGATCCTCGGTAGCGGATGCGGGGGCCTCGGCGCCCTTGAAAAGCACCATCCAGGCATCTTCGTACATCGTGTGGAAGAGCCTTCTCAGAGCTCGGTGCCGCGCCGGGTCGAACTCCCACAGGTTGAAAGCCCATTGTTGACACGGGAGGATCAGGTGGATGAGCATAACCTGGACTACGTTGACAAGTTTGAGCTTCCTGTCCACTAGGGTTTGGACGCATGTTTGGAGTCCGGTCAGCTCTCCTTTTTTACCCCACGACAGGCCCATCTCCTTCCAGGAGGTGAGCCACGTAGGGGGTCCGGATCGAAACTCGGGGGCTGCGACCCATTCGGGGTCGCGCGGCTCAGTGATGTAAAACCACCCCGGTTGCCACCCCTTCAGGGTCTCCACAAAGGATCCCTCGAGGCATAAGACGTTGGGCATCTTTCCCACCATGGCGCCTCCGCACTCTGCCTGGTTGCCGCGCACCACCTTCGGCTTGACATTGAAAGTCTTGAGCCATAGGCCGAAATGGGGGCCGATGCGGAGGAAAGCCTCGCACATGACGATAAATGCCGAGATGTTGAGGACAAAGTTTGGGGCCAGATCGTGGAAATCCAGGCCATAGTAGAACATGAGCCCCCGGACAAATAGGTGGAGAGGGAAGCCCAGTCCGCAGAGGAAATGGGGGAGGAACACCACCCTCTCATGGGGCCTAGGGGTGGGGATGAGCTGCCCCTTTTCGGGAAGCCGGTACGCGATGTCGTTAGATAAGTATCCGGCCTTCCTTGGTTTTTTGATGTGTCCCTCCGTGATGGAGGAGACCATCCACTTGCCTCCCGCTGCGGACATGGCTGGAGATGGTTGAGGTGGGGAGTGCGGACTTGGGTGCTGGAGCTCGAGTGTGCGAGAATGGATAAGCAAGGGAGGAAGAAGGTGTTGGTGAAAAGGTGGATCCTTATCCCCTTATATGGGTGGACGGAACTACGTGTCCCCACCGGCCTGGTAAAACTCGCTTATCTCCAAGCACTGTAATCAATGGCGCGGTTGGGTTACCCATGCCCGTATTGATGAGAATCCCAGAATAAGGGGACAGGATCTCTGCATTAACAAGACGTGCCAAGGAAACCGCCTCGCATGATGCGCTGAGGTGGGATAATAAAACGACTCGGATAAAGGATTGGCCGTGGTGTGTCACACTACGGAATATGTCAGCAGATTAGATTTGTGTAAATATTATTCTCTCCATGGCAATATGTGGAAACTTATTTTGCAGAGTCAGACACTATCTTTGTGTTCAAAATCTTCTATGAAGTACTTGGAGGAGGAACCCGCCTTGCAGTGCCGAAGAAAATCTGTGCGCCGGACTCGTCGTCATTGAAGCCTGGTTCAGAGGCTACTGAGGGAGTCCTGGATTAGGGGGTGTTCGGATAGCCGGACTATACCTTCAGGCGGACTCCTGGACTATGAAGATACGATATTGAAGACTTCGTCCCGTGTCCGGAAGGGACTTTCCTCGGCGATACGGATATGTAGATCTCCTACCATTGTAACCGACTTTGTGTAACCCTAACCCTCTCCGGTGTCTATATAAACCGGAGGGTTTTAGTCCGTAGGACAACATACCCTACAACAATCATACCATAGGTTAGCTTCTAGGGTTTAGCCTCTCCAATCTCGTGGTAGATCTACTCTTGTACTACACATATCATCAATATTAATCAAGTAGGACGTAGGGTTTTACCTCCATCGAGAGGGCCCGAACCTGGGTAAAACTTCGTGTCCCTTGCCTCCTATTACCATCCGGCCTAGACGCACAGTTCGGGACTCCCTACCCGAGATCCGCCGGTTTTGACACCGACAGCCGCCCATTACGAAAGCAAAGAAAAGATGGCCAAGATGGCCGTAGAATTAAAAGGCACTGCCGGCTGTTGCCAGTTCCTTGAAGAGGAGAACCGAGTGAAGGCAGCGGACCTGGAGAAGGCCACTATGGCGACCAAAGAAAGTCGCTCTGCTATGAGGGTGAAGAAGGAGGAGCTGCGCGAAGCTGGGGATATTGCGGCTGGGAAGCCCTTTCTGCTGTGGAGGAAGTTCGGAGATCCGCGGTATGCCCCTATGGATCGGCTGTGGAGTTCGGCAGACGCATATATGGACTTGGCGGCGAGCGCTGTTGATGCAGTCGAATACTTCCAAGATCAATCAGATCGTGAAGTGGACAAGCTATTCTGTTTGCAATTCAATGTTCCAGAGCATCCGCTTCCCTTGACTGATCAGCTAGCCGAATGGGTTGTACTTAATAGGTTGTCCGGACTCGCCATCAGGTCTTTTGTAGATCAATTGTGGCCGGAGAAGCCAAAGCCGAACAGCTATTTTAGCTTAGTGCAGCAGTTCCTTGGCATGGTGTCGTGCATCAACGCGATGAAGAGGTCGACGTGCATAGAAGGCTCGCGGATGGCCTTTGCCCGTGTCAAGGGATACCGGGCAGAGATGGATGCTACGACTGTTGCGGCGCAAGGTTCGGCCGTGGGCCGAGTAGCTGCCGAGCACTATTTTGAAGAGGTTCTTGAGGGTGCTCGTTTGCTAGAGTCCCAGTGCTCGAAGAATATTATGTTTGAATGACATGTATTCCCATTGTAAACACAATGTTTTTATGAAATATAGTAAGGTTGTATTTATACTTTTGCCGGAAAGTAACGTGATGCCTCCTGTGCGGCCGTTTATGTATATATGTATATAACCTGAAAGATTGCAGTCGTTGGCTTCAACCCCCACGCATATAATGCGGAGGAGCTCGCAAAAAACGCGTGTTCACACTTAACCCAACGTCTTGGTCCTATTAAGGAGGTGATAGCGCAGCGAATGAGGCAACCGGACTATGATGCTTTAACACTTTCACTTAGCCATAGGAGTTTGACAGTGGGTCTACTAGATAGCCCCTGGTGGCCCCGCACTCTCCCGATCTCGGGGTGCGTACATGCCTAGCCGAGAAATGGCCCTTCGTTAAGGCGGAGGAATTCTAACATTCCGATAGGTCATCGAGTGGTTGACCAGTCTCACGCTATATCATGACAGTCAGTTTTCGGCTTTCTCTACTGAGGTGCTCATCCGGATGAACCAGGGCACAATTGCAGTAGTTCTCCTGGTGCTGCCTTAGCCGATAAAGCGGAACGTAAGGCACCAAAACACAGGAGCCGGGCAAACCCAACATTTTACCAAAGACAATGATTCGGAGCTGATGCATATAAGGCCAAACTCGCGACGCCGAACACTCCCTAAGGTATTCGGTCTTTATGGTATAAACCAGGCCTAAATAGTGCCCTTTGTAAGAAGCCCCTTGTGTCCAGGTACATGCATTATTCTGACGTGGCCACATGCCAAGACGTCAGCATCCTTCTCAATTGTGTTGAGAATTCGAGGGATGTGTATCAACAAGCGACAGTAAAAAAGGTTTATGCAGGGTCTTAATCTAAAAAGAATCCTTGGAGCGGGTCCCTGCTGCACGTCTGTGCATGTGTCTCTGTTGTGCCGTATCCTGGACGGGTGTAGCACGATGGTCATCTATAAAAGAGAGGAACTTAGGTGAAAAAGTTGTCATGCAAAAAGGTGGTTTTTTAAAGAAACCATGTATAAAAAATGAGTAAACAATTGCCACTTGTCTGCGCGCGTTGAGCCCCTTGTATTTGTAATAGGGGTGTGGCCCTCAATCCGGTATGAATTACATATAGCTGCGCCGAACTCGTCTAACCATGTCCGTGGTCTTGACGACCTATCGAATGCTTTAGTTGGTGAGGCCGTTTTTATTGTGCGGCTGCTGAGGCAATCGCATTCTTTTCGGCGCGCAAAGATCGCTCAATATTTCCGTTCACTATCATGATGCCACGTGGACCGGGCATCTTGAGCGTGAGGGAAGCGTAATGTGGTATTGCATTAAAGAGAGCAAAAGCTTTGTGTCCAAGTAGTGCTTGATAACCACTTTGGAACGGAGCAATGTGGAAGGTTAAATGTTCGCTACGGAAGTTATCGGGGAAACCGAATATAACTTTTAGTAGTAGGGAGCCCGTGCAGTGAGCCCCTGGGCCTGGCATTACTCCTTTAAAGGTAGTGTTGCTATGGCAGATTTTCGTTGGGTCTATCCCCATTTCCCGGATTGTATCCTCGTATATCAGGTTTAAACTGCTGCCACCGTCCATTAGGACTCGTGTAAAGTGGTATCCGTCAATTATTGGGTCTAATACCAGGGCAGCCCATCCTGCCTGCCGGATACTTGCTGACTAATCACGATGGTCGAAAGTGACCGGTTGAGACGACCAGTGGCAGGATTTCACGGTGATAGGCCCTTGGGCATATTTATCTAGGAGGGCCGCTTTGCTTCCCTTGATCACGTGCCCTTTGTAAGAAGTCCCTTGTGTCTAGGTACGTGCATTACTCTGACGTGGCCACATGCCAAGACGTCAGCATCCTTCTCAATTGTACTGAGAATTCGAGGGATGTGTATCAACAAGAGACAGTAAAAAAGGTTTACGCAGGGTCTTAATCTAAAAAGAGTCCTTGGAGCGGGTCCCTGCTGCACGTCTGCGCCTGTGTCTCCGTTGTGCCATATCCTAGACGGGTGTAGCACGATGATCATCTGTAAAAGAGAGGAACTTAGGTGAAAAAGTTGTCATGCAAAAAGATAGTTTTTAAAGAAACCATGTATAACTAGAAATGAGTATAAATTGCCACTTGTCTGCGTGTGTTGAGCCCCTTGTATTTGTAATAGGGGTGTGGCCATCAATCCGGTACAAATTACATATAGCAGCACCGGACTCGTCTAACCGCGTCCGTGGTCTTGACGACCTTTAGTAGCAGGGAGCCCATGCAGTGAGCCCGTGGGCCTGGCGTTACTCCTTTAAAGGTAGTGTTGCTATGGCAAATTTTTGTTGGGTCTATCCCCATTTCGCGGATTGTATCCTGGTATATCAGGTTTAAACTGCTGCCACCGTCCATCACGACTCGTGCAAAGTGGTATCGGTCAATTATTGGGTCTAATACCAGGGGAGCCCATCCTGCCCGCCGGATACTTGCTGAATAATCATGATGGTCGAAAGTGACCGGTTGAGACGACCAGTGGCAGGGTTTCGCGGTGATAGGCCCTTGGGCATATTTATCTGGGAGGGCCGCTTTGCTTCCCTTGATCACGTGTAATACGTTGACTGTTTTGACTTCTGATGGAAACTTCTTCTGTTCCCTAGTGTCTTGCTTGAGAGGCTCATTTTCATCTTCGCTTGGTGTATCCTCCCCCTTGTGTACGACGTTGAGCTTGCCGGACTGCTTGAAGACCCAACATTTTCTGTGGGTATGATTAGCAGTTTTACCAGGGGTGCTATGGATCTGACATACCTGGTCCAGAATTTTGTTCAGGCTGGACAGTTAATCTCTGGCGCCTTTAGAGGGCGGCTTTTGTTGACCTGGCCGAGAGCTTCGGAATCCGGCGTTTACCGCCGTGCTCTTCGGGTTGTCTTCTTTATTCCAACGCTTATTATTTTTGTTGTGTCCTGATTTCCCATTTTCATATCTAACTTCGGATGTGCTTGGGTCGCTGGTGTTGCATCTGGCTAGCCAGTTGTCCTCACCCGCGCAAAAGCGGGTCATGAGGCTTGTTAATGCTGCCATTGTTCTCGGCTTTCCTTGGCCGAGGTGTCTGGCAAGCCATTCTCGCGGACGCTGTGCTTAAAAGCTGCCAAGGCTTCGGCGTTCGAGCAGTCAACTATTTGGTTCTTCTTAGTAAGAAACCTGTTCCAAAGCTTTCAGGCTGACTCTCCGGGCTGTTGAGTTATATGACTCAAATCGTCCGCATCTGGGGGTCGGACATAAGTCCCTTGAAAATTTGCCCAAAAAGCGTATTCGAGCTCTTCCCAGCTTCCAATGGAGTTTTCGGGGAGGCTTTTAAGCCAGTGCCGAGCTGGCCCTTTGAGCTTGAGGGTTAAGTACTTGATGGCGTGGAGATCATCTCCTCGAGCCATATGGATATGGAGGATATAGTCCTCAATCCAGACCCCAGGGTCTGTTGTTCCGTCGTATGCCTCTATGTTTACGGGTTTGAATCCCTCTAGAAATTCATGGGCCAGCACCTCATCGGTGAAACATAGGGGGTGTGCGGCACCCCTGTATCTGGGTGTACCGCGTTGTTCTGATGTTTGTTGTGTTACATCATATGCTGGGGCGCGCTTGCGTGGTCCATAGATGGATCTGGTTGTGTCGTCCTTTTGGTGCGAGCCCTTGTGTGGATCGCGTATTGGCTTGCGAGTGGCGTTGTTTGCCGCTCCATGTTGGCCATGAGGTCGTCTATCCGGCCAGGTGGCCGTTTTGATTTTTGGTTGTGGGGGATCTAGGGCCTCCTCATCGAATTCGGGTAGCAACTTCCGCTTCGGGTAGCTCTTGGTGGGGCAATTACCACCATACTTCCCTGCTTTGTTGAGTACTTTACTCCATCTGATTTGGAGTGTGTCCTGCGCAGCCTTGTGCCTTTGCTTCTGTTTTTTCAGACTCGTCGTGGTGGCAACAAGCCTTTGACGGGCATTCTGCTGCTCCGGGTGCCTGTTCGGCGTTATGTCATCCAGACTATTATCTTTGACAGAATTGGTTTGTTCGGTTTGATTCTCCGTATTGCCGTGGTCCGACAGTGGTTTGCCCTACTCCAACGCTGGGTCTGTATGATTGTTATTTCTGCCGAGGCGGGATTTGGGGCGGCGCTTACGCCGCCGCTTTGACTGCTTCTCGAGGGGACAAGCCTTCGTTGCGTCCTTCCGTTCCTCGTCATCGTCTTCTTCTGGTGTGTCCACCATGTATACGTCATATGATGAGGTGGACGTCCAGCGCCCTATGGGCCGTGGTTCCTCTTCGCCTCCCGCATCGTCGTCCATACCGTCGATGTCTTCAGAGTCGAAGTCGAGCATGTCGGTTGAGTCATCGACGATGGCTACCAAGTGGGTGGTGGGTGGGCCTCGAATTTCTTCGTCGTCCGCATCCCAGTCCTGCCAGACATAGTTCAGCCAGGATTCTCCTAACAAGGAGAGAGACCTTAATGAGTTTAGTATGTCGCTAAAGGGCGAGTGCTGAAAAGTATCCGCGGAGGTAAATCCATGATCGGCTCCCAATCGGATTCGATAGGAACGGGCGTAGGCGGTTCGGAGTCCGTGGCCGGAGAAGGATCCGGCAGTTTAACAACACGGCTCCCGTGCAAGGCAAGGTCGATGTTCGGCTCGATCGCCGCTGAGGGTAAGGCCTCCGTGGCGGGGTCCATCCACCCGTCCATGGAAGGCGCAACTGGCTCCAAATTGAGGGTCGGAGCGGCTGCTGGTGTGATCTCCTTAACATTGTCTGATGGGAGAGCTAAGTCATGCTCATCGTGACCGCGTGGCGCACAAGGCAGAGACTCGAATCCATCGAAGATCGAATCTCCACGGATATCGGTCGTGTAGTTTAAGCTTCCAAACCTGACCTAGTGGCCAGGGGCGTAACTTTCCATCTTCTCCAGATGGCCAAGCGAATGGGCCCGCAGTGCAAAGCCGCCGAGCACGAAGATCTGTCCAGGGAGAAAAGTCTCACCCTGGACCGCGTCGCTATCGATGATAGTAGGAGCCATCAAGCCTAACGGTGACGACACAGAGGAACTCTTAATGAAAGCACCAATGTCAGTGTCAAAACTGGCAGATCTCGGGTAGGGGATCCCGAACTGTGCGTCTAGACCAGATGGTAACAGGAGGCAGGGGACACAATGTTTTACCCAGGTTCGGGCCCTCTTGATGGAGGTAAAACCCTACGTCCTGCTTGATTAATATTGATGATATGGGTAGTACAAGAGTAGATCTACCACGAGATCAGAGAGGCTAAACCCTAGAAGCTAGCCTATGGTATGATTGTATGTTGTCCTACGGACTAAAACCCTCCAGTTTATATAGACACCGGAGAGGGTTAGGGTTACACAAGGTCAGTTACAAAGGAGGAGATATCCATATCCGTATTGCCTAGCTTGCCTTCCAAGCCAAGTAGAGTCCTATTCGGACACGAGACGAAGTCTTCAATCTTGTATCTTCATAGTCTAATAGTCCGGCCAAAGGATATAGTCCGGCTATCCGGAGACCCCCTAATCCAGGACTCCCTCACACGCGCAAGCACTACGATTGATCGTGGGCATTAATTGGGATCCGCTCTCAGTTTCTTCGATTATGCCATAACCTTTCAAACAGTGGAATCTCTCTCTACTGTTGAGTTTCTCCCAGTTACTAGAATCATTCCCATCATTAGCATTTTGTTCCTAGCTTGCACCGCCATTGTGCCATTCAACCATGTACTACCCTTCTCAGTAATTTCTGGTCAGGATCACCTTCAAAAGTGGTCCTACCATGGGTCCCATCCATTTCCGATGATAAGCAAAAGTCATCATTTGCATTGTCTTCAACAAGGTAGTCCACATCATCCGTCCTAGTTCGGGTATGCCATCCCTTTGTACTCCGCCAAACGATTGTTGTGATTTGCCTTAGGCTGGTATAAAGAGTTTCAATGATCTCTGAATCAAAAGCAATTCCTTTTGCCACTTAAGGGAATATTTCTGCGAGTCATCTTCTTTAAGATGTCTCGTTATGGTATCATGGCAACTCAACTCCTCGCTATGTTGACAACCATTCACCACCTTCTTAAGTATGAAATTGTTGTCTACCTAGTGAACCTTCGTCATCTATTACACTCCATCCCTATGGATGTGTGTGTCGTGTCTCAGCTCGAGAGATGTTTCAATGTCTCCCTCCATGAGTTGACCCTGAGTTGTTGGATCTTCGAGGAGATCGATCCTTCTAGAGTTTTCCCTTTCCTCTTGTTGTCTTGTTGGTTTGAGTTCTCAGAGCAAGACATCAAGACAAAGATGGTGATCGAATCAACGTTCTTATGAAGTGCAATTTGGATCGTGAAGACTGTGTTAGTTTGCGCCCCCTTTCATCTTACCCTATGCTAGAATCTCGGGACGAGATTCTTGTTTAGTGGGGGTGAGTTGTCACAGCCCTAGAATTTGATTGCAAATAGTTGCACAAGCATCCATGCATCATGTCTTAATTCCTTTGAAAGTTGAAATGGGGATTGTTGAAACCCTACCACCAAATGAATTTCAACTACGGTCAAGTTAAATCTTTTCAATGAACCCAAAATGCCCCTCATAAATGTTCATAATTTTTGTTTTGGTCCAGAACCTCTGCCAAAAATGGTGCACACTTTTCTAGGACACTCTGGGTTATCGAATTAAATCATACATTATTTGTTCTTGGACATTTAAATGCTATAAGTAATTTTAAATGCCCAAATGATCCTGAAAGTAAATGAGGGCTGTTGGAAATAATCCAAACAGAGCCCACAAATATTTTCAGGGTTTTTGATAATGTTCTGGCATTTTTATTAAAGCTAAAACAAATTACAGAAATAGAAAAAAATAGAAAAGGGTTAGAAACTCACCTGGCTTACATGTCCAGCCCAGCTGGCCTGGCACTGTGCCGGCCCAGTCCACTGGCCAGCGCTAGTCGTCCTCAACCTCGTGCCAGTGGGCACGAGGGCGTGTGCCCATGGTGCGCTAGCACACGCGCGGCCACCGACGGCCACCTCCTGCTTCTGCTGACGCCCTGGACGACTCCAGATGGCGCCACGCACCTCCCTGCCTCACTCTCTCACTCTCCCTCCCTCTCACCCCCTTCCCTGGATCCCTCTCTCTCGCGCCCGAGCGCACCGCAGTGCGCCACCGAGCACCACCGCGACCACCGGCCGCCCCACGCCTCGCCAATGTGCCCAGAAGCTCCGCCATGTCGCTTGCTACCTCTCCGTCAAGCCACGAGACACCGGACGCCCTGTGGAGCTGTCACCGCCGTCTTCTCCATCGTTGGCCGCCCGAGGTCGCCGTCAACGCCCCGTCGCCGTACGTCCTTCCACGAGCCCACTGAGCATGCTGCTGGATCTGCTATGAGATCCTGCTCCGAACCCCTCTTCTTCCCCTCATTTATGTGCACTCTAGGTCTGTTCCCTACCAAGGTCGTAGCTCCTCACCGCCATTCATGTCGCCGCCGTAGCCAGGGCCACTGTAGCTCGCGCCTGCACATGTTCCCGCGCTCAGCAGCCTCCCAAAAGGCCAATGCCGCTGCCCGCAGCTCCTGCCATGCACTGTAGCACGGCGCGCGCAACTGGCCGTGCTCCGGCCGCCGCCCCGAGCTCGTTTCCGGCGAGCTCCGACGTCCCCGCAGCCTCCCGCTTGCTCCCATGGATGCGGACGAGCCGGGGCTATGCCCTGGTGCCCTCAGCGCACCAAACCCCCGCCCATAGCGCTTTCCCGGCGCCCTTTGCCGCAGATTTGGTCGCCGACATTTACACTCCGGTGGTGCTGACGTGGCGTCGTAATTATGGCCTAATCACGTTTAGTTTAATCACCTCAGCCACTGACAATAGGGACCCATCGACTAAATAACCTCGGGTTAAGTTTAGATTATATTTATTCAAACACGGGGGACGCACACGCGAGCATTGACTTTGCTGACGTGTCCATTGACCGGTCCCACCTAGCTGTGACACGAGCCAGCACTATGACACTGAGCAGTGGGACCCACTGGTCAGGTTTGACCTGGACCAGCCCTGTTGACTCGTTGACGTCATGCTGACACATTGCAGATGTAGTTAATCTTCTCTGGAATTAGTTTATTTTCAAAATAACCAAAAATACCAGAAAATGACTTAAACTTCAAAAATCCATAGAAAATAATCTATAACTCCAATGGAAATAATTTATATATGAAAAATGATCAGAAAATCTAAAGAATCTGTTTATGGCATTTGCATGCATGTTAGAGCAACTTATGTCCTCTGTTTAGGACAATTCAATTAAATGGCATTTAAGAAAGCACGTATGGAGTTTGAATTTGAACCTAGTGTTCAAACCAACTCCATTTAACTTGTTACTAGTTGCATTAGGCCAATCAACAACAGATTGCGATGTCACATTCATGCATCATATTGTTGCATGGCATTGATTGTGTTTCTTCTTTGTTTGTTGGTGGTTGTTCCCTCTCGATAGACATGTTCCGACGATGTGATCGATGAGACCGATGAAGAGCTATACTATCTTCAGAAGTTCCAGGCAAGAAAAACCCCCTTGTTCATTCCGATACAATCCCACTCTCTTGCTTATGCTCTCTTTTACTGCATTAGGACAACAACGATTCAACTGTTACATGTTGCAGTAGTTGAACCCTTTCTCTGCATGACCTGTCATTGCCACAGTAAATAGATGAAACCCACTAGAATGAGTAGGAGTTGTTTGAGCCCTGATGTGCCTACTCATTCATGCTTGTTGTCATGCCTGCTACTGCTTAGAGTTGAGTCAGGTCTGATTAATCGGGGATGAATTGGAATGTGGTGAACATGTCCTACTGTTGAGAGCTAAATGTGTGAACACGATTTGGTAAAGATAGCGGTGAGACGCCATGTAGGAGTACATGGTGGGTTGTCTCATTGCAGCCGTCCTCAGGAACTGAGTTCTATGTTTGTGATCCATGAACAGATACTACCACACATTGGGTTCCGGTAACTCGACCCCTCTCGGCTTATTAATCGCCTTGATCTCTGTCCAGGAGTTGCAACTAGTTTTTGGTGTTTGTAGGATATGTGTTGGGGGCCGTGTATAGAGACAACCCTAGGGGTGGGCTATGTTGCAGTAGAGACATGAGGCACGGTGTACCGGGACGCCCGTTTGGTGCCTCGGGAACCCTACTCTCATTGTTTGGGGCCGTGAGCGACACCCCGGCCGGATATCCTTGCGGATGGAACCCCAAGAGGCGATAAAACTGGACTAGAGACTTGTGTGGTTAGTCAAGTCGTGGCCGACTCCCTCGCCAGGCTTCCGCTTGAAGGTTGCCGAGATACACGACGTGTACATGGTGGTAAGTGGCGAGATCGTGTGTGAAGAAGTACACCTCTGCAGGGTTAACATCATCTATTCGAGTAGTCGTGTCCGTGGTGAAGGACTTCTAGGTTGCATGTACAGTTCATAGACAAGTGAAAGTGGATACTCTAAAATGCGCAAGATAAGCGTGAGTGCTATGGATGGCGTTCTCGTAGGGAGACGGGAGCGGATCCATAGTGGTGTATTGATATGGTGAATATGTGGACTCATGTGCGCCACCCCAAAAGAGTTACTTGTAGTCGTAGTTTAGGATAGCCACTGAGTCAAAGCTGGCTTGCTGCAGTTAAACTCCACCACCCCTTTGTTGATACTGATGCATATGTAGCTAGTTCTGATGTATGTCTTGCTGGGTACATCTGTACTCACGTTTGCTTAATTTATGTTTTTGCAAAGAGACTTCAGTCTCACTAATAGTTCCGCGTGGACTTCGACGTTGAGCTTGATACCTCAGCTACGATATTGTACCCTTGGGAGGGTCTTCTAGATAGTTAGGCTTCTCAGCCTTTTTCATTTGTAGTTGTCTGTACTCAGACATGTTTATGCTTCCGCTTGATGCTTGTATGCTCTATATGTTGGGTCATGAGACCCATGTTTGTTATACTTGGCTCCTCGGACCCTAATGAATAAATACTCTGAGTCGTAGAGTCTTGTTGTGATGCCATGTTGTATTTGCACAGATCGAGCATATTGTGTGTATGATTGAAATGCTTGGTATGTGTGGGATCCGACAATCTAGTTGTTTATCCTTGGTAGCCTCTCTTATGGGGAAATGTAGTCGGGTGCTTCCACTGAGCATTGGTAGTCCGCTACAGCTCGGTTTGCCGGAGTCCTATTAGCCCAGCACTACTGCTCAGGTACACTTAGACTGCCCGACATGTGATTCACTTTGTTCATGTGTCTGTCCCTTCGGGGAAATGTCACGCGGTGACATCCGGAGTCCTGCTAGCCTGCCACAGCCCGGGTTCTCGGAGTCCTCTTAGCCCAGTTGCTATAGCCCGGATTCACACGCTGCTGACCGACATGCTCGATGTTGATTCATGTATGCATGTCCCCATAAGTTAGCGCCACTTTGGGTTCACGACTAGTCATGTCGGCTCAGGTCCTCTGTCATATGGATGATAGCGACACTATCATATACGTGAGCCAAATGGCGCAAATGGTCCCGGGCCAGGTAAGGTGGCACCCATGGGAATACTGTCCGTGAGGCCGCAAAGTGATATGATGTGTTACATGCTAGATGGGTGTGACTCAGGATCGGGGTCGTGACAGTTGAAACAAGGCCTAGGGTTCATACTTTCACTAGTGCAAGTTCTCTCAACAATAATAACATAATTGGATCATATAACTATCCCTCAACATGCAACAAAGAGTCACTCCAAAGTCACTAATAGCGGAGCACAAACGAAGAGATTATTGTAGGGTACAAAACCACCTCAAAGTTATCCTTTATGATCGATATATTCAAGAGTCGGTAGTAAATAACACGAAGCTATTCTTTCCGTTCAATCTATCCTAGAGTTCGTACTAGAATAACACCTTAAGACACAAATCAACCAAAACCCTAATGTCACCTAGATACTCCAATGTCACCTCAAGTATCCGTGGGTATGATTATACGATCACTACAAAAAAGACACATCTGTCACATTTTGGGCCGAACGAATTTTTTTGGTCATACCTATGACACTTCTATGACGATAATTGTGACAAAACCCGGTATCATCATATATGTGGCGGGGTCCTACTTCTATGAGAAAAAATCATGATAGAAAATGGGATTTTCGTCCTGGGGGTCCGGAGACGCTGTTGCGTGACATTCTTTGGGCCGTCCATGACAGAAAAACCGTGGTAGAAGCGAGGGCGAGGAAAATATCGGGGTGTTCCCGGTTACGGTGGGTGGTCGGGGCCGAGTGATGTGCGTTTCTCTCGTACACGCACGCGGGTGGGTGCGAGGCGTTGGGCTCTAACTTAACCCGAGCGACTGCACTACAGGCTACGCGTTACTGAACCCGAGCGATCGATCAATGGCTGTTAACTGAACCCGATCGAGCGATTCCTTCGCTACTGCTGCTAACTGAAACCAATCGATGCTGCCTCTGGATGAACAGCAAGCGTTGCTAGGGGGTTTGGATGAACAGTTCCCGGTGGGGGTGGATGAACAGGACCCCGTGGTGTTGCCTCTGGATGAACAGGACCCTGGTCGATCGAGCGGGTTGGGGCTAGATGAACAGGACCCAGTGGAGGGCAGGATGAACAGGACCACCCCATGGAGGGAAGGATGAATGGTAGACGGTGGAGGGCTGGATGAACAGTAGCCCATGGAGGGGTGGTTGAACAGGAGCCCGTGGAGAGGGCTGGTTGAATAGTAGCCCGTGGAGTAGCGCGTGGTGGAAGCTGGATGAACAGGAGCCCGTGGATGAACAGTCGCAGGTGGAGGCTGGAGGAGGTCGACGGTGGATGAACAGTAGCCCGTGGAGGCTGGAGGGGGTCGACGGTGGAGATGAACAGTATCCCGTGGAATACCGTTTTGCGGTACACCACACCCCTCCCGATCAACAGGACCCCCATTTCGACCGTAGGAGGTCCATTTCCTCCGTTTTGCAGTATGCCAGACCCCTCCCGATGAATAGGATCCCGTTTCGAACGTGGCCGGTCGAACACAAGGTCGTTTCCTCCGTACTGCGATATGCCAGGCCTCGTTTCCATCGGCTGTTCCGTCCTAGCCCTCCCGATGAAGACGACGACGCATTCCGTTCCGACCCTGCCGGTTGGCTCCCAATGAACATGATGACGACACTGTTTCTCCATTCCGACCCAGCCATGTACACGAGCCCTGGCCGTACGTATGCGCGAGTAGGCATTCGAGACCCTGCCCGTATGTACGTATGTGGTCGTATTTTCTTTCTTGCACACTGGTCGTTGTACATATGTGTACATGCTATGTGCCCGCCTCTACAACGACACGTGCGCGCCTCTACATCGACCAGTATGTACGTAAACGTTCGCGACCAGAATGACAACACTACGTATGCGTCGACTAGGTGGGTCCCAACTGTCAGGCACTTCCTTGCCTGCGAAGATGTAGCTGGTGCGTCCCAGCAGTCAGGGGGGCGAATTGTTTTTTTTTTGCCCGGACGCACTTCCTTGCGTGCGAAGATGTAGCTGGTGGGTCCCAGCAGTCAGGGGGAAACATTTTTTTCACGAAATACAGTGGCCCGTCCGGTGGGTCCCCGCTGTCAGATGGAGGAATAATTATTTTGCGTGTAATAAGGAGGCACTTCCTTGCTGCGGCTGTGGACCCAGCTGTCAGCCTCTCCGCGTACAGTCCACGTCCGACGGAAGCCGTTCCTTGACCACGTTGACCACGCCGCACCGAGAGCACCAGGGCGGTGGACGACGGCGAGACCTAGGAAGGGGACGACGCGAAGCCGGGGAAGACGCAGCAGTGGATGCCCACGCGTAGAGGAGTACGAGGGTTCACTGATTCGCTACAGTGTGAGGCTGCCGTTGCTGCAGAATAACAGGGGGTGTGGGTGAGTAGAGGGATGGCCTGGCCAGCGGTGGGAATAGTAGGGGGCGGTGAGGCCTCCGGGGCAACACAGCCGGCCATGGGAGGTAGGAGCATGCGACACGACCGACGCTGCTTTGGGCGGTTGGAGCAACAAGACTAGAGGTTGAAGAAGCACTACGGCCGTTGGATGGACATCGTACGGTCACTATAGCTAGAATCGTTCATATTGACTAAGTTGACAAAGCACTCCGTCCCCGTCAACTTAGTAGGCTCACAAGTCAGCCTCCCACCAAGGTGGGTCCCAACTAGCAGGGGGAGTATTCATTTTTTTGTGCGTAATAAGGAGGCACTTCCGGTGGGTCCGACCTAACAGCGGGGGGAACGTTTTTTTCGCGCAACACGGTGGCTCGTCCGGAGGGTCCCAGCAGTCAGGGGGTAATGTTTTTTTCGCGAAATACGGTGGCCCGTCCGGTGGTTCCCTGCTGTCAGGTGGAGGAATCATTATTTTCTGCGTAATAAGGAGCCACTTCCTTGTTGCGGCTGTGGACCCAGCTGTCAGCCTCTCCACGTACAGTCCACGTCCGATGGAAGCCGTTCCTTGACCACGTTGACCACGCTGCACCGAGAGCACCAGGGCGGTGGACGACGGCGAGGCCTAGGAAGGGGACGACAGGGAGCCGGGGAAGACGCGACAGTGGAAGCCCGCGCGGAGAGGAGTACGAGGGTTCACTGGTTCGGCTGCGGTGTGAGGCTGCCGTCGCCGCAGAATAACAGGGGGTGTGGGTGAGTAGAGGGATGGTCGGGCCAGCGGCGGGAGTAGTAGGGGCGGTGAGGCCTCCGTGGCATCACAACCCGCCACGGGAGGCAGGAGCACGTGGCACGACTGGCGCTGCTTTGGGCGGCTGGAGCACGAAGACCAGAGGTTGATGAAGCACTACGGCCGTTGGATAGACATCATACGGTCACTACAGCTAGAATTGTTTATATTGACTAAGTTGACAAAGCCCTTGGTACGCGTCAACTTAGTAGGCCTACAGGTCAGCCTCCGAAACGGTGCGCCCCAGATGTCAGGGGAGGAATCATTTTTTGGGGGCTGAAGCAAGAATATCCGAGATTGAAGAAGAAGCATGACATCCATTGGATGGACATCCAACGGCCACAACTGATAGAACCGTGTGTTGTTGACAAAGCCTTGCATACGCGTCAACTTAGAAGGCCCACAAGTGTGTGGCAGAGAACATATAGCCCATTCGCGATTTGTAAGAGTGTACAACCCATTTTTTATTCTAACGGAATTTACTACAGCCCATTTACAGTTTGATAAAAGTACAGCCCATTTTCTAGCTAGGACAACAATTAATAATTTCAACCATCCGCTCAAAACAGAATTAAAAAAAATCTCACATTTTTATGGGATCCGAAATATTTTTATCCGAAATTTCTAGTCAGATTAAATATAATATCAAAATAAAGTTGTATTATGTTAAAATCCAATGAAATATTGCGCGCGCAACAAGTAATGTTATTAAAATTTTCAAATTTCGAAAAAAAATATTTTTAAACTAATTACGCGTTTGGTGCATTTTTTATAGTTACTGCCCGGTTATTATAATTACATCCCATTTATTATTTCTTAAAGTCCATTTTCTTGTTAAGCCTAATGCATACCTCCTAAGAAAGTTTGCAGCCCAGCGGGGCGGAGAATAACAAGTTGACCCGGATATTGTGTACAACTGTCGGCCCAGTTGCATTGCTGATGTTGAAAAAAGGCCTGTGTAGTACAGTACAACCTAACATGGCTACTCAACCCACATTCAGCGACGCCAAAAAGGCCCAAACAAGGCTTCTGTACAACTTTTTGAAGTCACTGAGCTCAATTAATAACTTAAGAAAAAAGATAGATTACAGTGGAACCTAATTAAAAGCTGTCGCGAGCAAAGAAATAATTCAACGATTCCCACTTGTGCGTGTGTGCGTGTGTGCATGTGTGTGAGAGAGAGACCCATTGGTCGATGCTCGTAAATACATCTTTCAGCCATATGCATTGCTGATGCTCAGTAAAAACTTATACAGTTGACACAATCATATAGAACATCATAGCACACTGAACTTGCATACAAAAATTTCACGCAGGCGGCACAATCAGGATGGAAGCAGTGGATCGCTATGGGTAGGGCTATTTCGAAACCAACGAACTCGTACATAACGGTTCATCGTCTTTATCAATGACAGGGAAATATCTTGAATGATGTGCAAAGAAAACAGACAGACAACACAATAAGATCTGCTAGCACATTAAGTTGACGTATATCCCTTTCTAAAAAAGTTCAGGTACAAAATTAGAACAGGTCACAATCAAATGTACTGGCACATCAGTGCTTCACACCCATATCTCGGGTTTAACTAGTATCTGACAAGATTCAGTTGTTACCTCAAATTAGAGCACATCCAGGCAGCCAGCCCTGCCTCTTCTCCCAAAAAAGTAGTGGCCTCCGCCGTGCGATGGAGTAGGCCCTGTGCCATCCATCGTTCCGAGCAACATGGGGAAAGTCTGACATTGACTCCTGTAATGGACATCGTCGATGGACCCTGGCACCAGCGGCGGCGGCAGGACTTCGATTGATGGATTAACCACTTCTTCTACATGAACGAACACTCAATACAGGGACATCCCTAATGTGGTCCGCGGCGGCCTTGGTGGCGATGAATAGTACAACCCCGATTCCTGCACCGGTATCTCAACACCAATCACCTTCGGTATGGTGGACGGCTTCTTCATCCATGCCATAACCGTCAGAGCCCAGCTGTCTGGAGGAACAGACATACTTACGAGCTCACCTCCAAGGTCGTTGATAAGCTCATTCATGGACTCGATGTTCCAAGCACGTCGAGGCATGCCATGGAAGGTAAGCTTTGTTAAAAACTCAAGCTCAGAGGGCACCAAGCCCCATCCTGGGTGCCACCGATCAAAGCTCACCAGCACACCATCGCAGAACAAACGCCGGGAAGATTCGAACACACAACTGCAGTCGAAATTTGTCCGGAACCTGACGTAGAAATCAGCCGGTGGCAGACAGACTTCGACGAGAAAGTCACTTATTTGGATGCCGTGCGCAATGCCAAGAGCTTTGACAAGGTCGTCCAGCGAGACGGGAGGCCGGTCGCCGTTGATGGTTACCATCAGCACTTTGCCGACAAACTGGTCGTCAAGCGCCGCCATGCCACTGTTGAGCGACAACACGTAGCGACCGAAGGCAGGACGGACCTCGGGATCTCCGGCTCGGAGATCCGCGTTGACCAGTGACATGATAGTGAGCTTGAGTACAGGGAGTACAGGAGGGAGATTTTGGGGGAACTGGAGTAGGAATAGAGATTCCAGATGTGGGGAAGGGGCGGGAGCTTGGGGATGAAAAGTATGCTCTCGGCGCGCAAGCTTAGGAAAACACCAGTGGCGCCCACATGTCGGCCTAAGAGTCCTTATTCTTTATTTTTTGGAGAGCCCGGCCTTTTTTTGAGGATCTTTTGAGAGCCCGGCCTGAGAGTCATAATTGAACTATTTGGCATTGCGTTACTACTCGGCCCATATTCAATGACACCTCACTGGCCCAAACAAGTGTACATCATCGAAAAGACACTGAGCTCAAATTATATAACTTGAAAAAAAGGAGATAAACTATGAACACTGGAGAATGGTGATGCCCTCATTTAGCCCACCAGTAGTTCGAGACAATAAACAGTTCGAAACAACGATATATACAACATCCAAACACTGACTAGTGACTACTACTGACATAAACAACAAGACATGATAGTTCATAAGAAGTCTTGCTACACCACCAAAACGCACCCATCAGCACCGCTCAGACTCTCATGATCCAGACGAGAATGACATTCTAAACAGAGCCAACTATTACATAGCAAGAGTGACATAGATCAGGATGACCAAATGACAAGGAATATGCATAACAAAAGAAATAACTACCCATCCAGAACAAGTAGCAAAGACAACAAAGTCATTTGAAGAGATGATCCAACACCATCATAATTTGCAGCCCCGCTTCAGCGACCAATGATCCAGAGACACCAGTACTCCACCCTTTCGACGCAATAGCCGAATTACCTATCAACCAGAAGGCTAGAACCACATCACTTCCTGTCATAATTTAGACATCCAAGGATCAAAGTTAATCTGGATGCCTTTGTCATTCTGATCTTCTTTTGGCTGCAGGTTGTATCGTTGACAATCGGGGGAGTTTGCTCCCGAACTCCTAGGGCTTGCCGTGTAGACACAGTTTACCATAGCAAACAGAGCCTCTCTGCCATCAAGGTCCTTGCCAACAGTGATCTCCTGGTCAATCGGATAATTGAGTCCTAGAAACAAAGAGTGTGAACCAAGGCTGTTTACCCGCCTCCAACTAAAAAATCATGAAGGCCCTAACAAGCTGGTATCCTTCTCATAGACATGACCGCCACTGTCCGGATACTCACGTATTTCACGGTGCCTATTGTAACGCCCCGAGACCGATGTGCCAGGTGTCATGCAGTTATTCGCTGTTGTTGCCTTGTCATTGCTTGCGTGTCATGCATTGCATATCATGTCATCATGTGCATTTCATTTGCATACGTGTTCGTCTCTTGCATCCGAGCTTTTCCCCGTTGTCCGTTTTGCAATCCGACGCTCCGTTCTCCTCCGGTGGTCATTTCTACCTTTCTTTCGTGTGTGGGGATTAAACATTTCCGGATTAGACCGAGACTTGCCAAGCGGCCTTGGTTTACTACCGGTAGACCGCCTGCCAAGTTTCGTATCATTTGGACTTCGTTTGATACTCCAATGGTTAACCGAGGGACCGAGAAGGCCTCGTGTGTGTTGCAGCCCAAAACCCCTCCAATTTGGCCCAAAACCCACCTAAACCCTCTCCATCATCTCGGTCGTTCGATCACGATCGCATGGCCGAAAACCGCACCTCATTTGGACTCTCCTAGCTCCCTCTACCTATAAATATGTGTCTCCCTCCGAAATCCTCGCGCAGATCTAACCCTAGCTTCTTCCCACTCCGCCGCCGGACATGTCCCCGCCCGCCGGACGCGTCCAGCCTCCACCTCACTCCACCCAATCAGAAGCCGCCACGTCGCCCCGCCGCCACTCTCCTCCAACCACGGCGTGCCACCTGTCCAGCGCGCCGCCTCCCACCGCGCCGGCCCGCGGAGCCCATCGCGGGCCCGCACGGGCCCGGTCGCCGCCGCCGCCGCCCACGGGCGCGTGCCCGCGCCGCAGCCTCGTCGCCTTTCGCCGGAGTTCCGCCGGCCACTGCCTCCCCTACCGGACTTCGCCGGAGAGCCACCGCCGCACCGCGCTGGCCTCCCCGCCGCACCACCTTGCTCCCTGCCGAGCCCCGTCGAGATGCGCCGCCATGAGAGCTCCACCATGCCGGAACCCACCTCCAGGAGCGCGGTCGTCAACCACCGCGGCCAGAACCGGGGTCCCCGTGCCCGGATCCGTCCGTTCTCGGCCGTCCCGGCCTCCCCGCGCCATCCAGCCCTCTTACCGGAGTTCCCCAGCGCTGCCGCCGCCATGGATCGGGAGGAGCCCGATCCAGCCACTCCCTCCCCGGCTCCGTTGACCCTTCGCGGGCCCTGCCTTCGGCCTAGCTCCAGCCGGCCTCGTTCGGCCTGCCTCCTCCTCCTTCGTGGGCCGGCCCAGCTTCCCGAGCCCCGCTGCCCCAAGCCGACTCCTCTGCAGATGGGCCACGACCCATGGGTGAGCCCACACCCTAGTGCCCCTCTTGTTTTTTACCTATCGGGCCAGCCAGATTCGGCCTGATTCATGTTTTTTTTCTGCGGAACGATTTTCCTATTTATCCAGAGGTTGCCAGTTTTGCAGAATAGTCCCCCTAGATCATGCATTTAATAACTCGCTAACCGTGCATCGGATTAAAATGTTTTATATATGAAACTTGCTCAGAATTTTGTGTAGATTAATAATATCCAACTTTCATCTATGTTTGAAATGTTAAAAATGTTGTTTGCATTAATTTGCTCCTATGCCATGTTAAAATGATTTAATTCATAACTAAATAACCGTAACTCCGAATTTAATAAACTTTATATGTAATTGGGGTAGAATTTTGCCTAGTTTATCATGGTGGCCTTACTTTGCATGCTTAACAAACCTAAAATTGTGTTTAGGGCAGAACAGTACCAAATCTATAATATGCTCATGAGGAGTTTCCGGAATTGTTGTTTGTTGCTTCCGGCCTCATTTAACCTTGACTAGGTAGCTAGTTTTACTTTGCTTCACCCTCTTGCCATGTTAATCAACATTTAATATTGTTGGGTACATAAACGAGATCGAACTAAATAACTTGAATGTGGTGTTTCGTCAATATGCAACGAAGTTGCATATTGATCTCCATTTAATTTGCAGGATTGCTTGTGCCTTGCCATGCCATGCATACTTAAACCGGACATGCATCATACTTGATTGTGCATCATGCCATGATTGTGTGGTGGTTGTTTACTATGTTGTTTGCTCTTTTCTGGTGTTGCTTCTTTGGGTTGGTTCCGATAACGTCGTGTTGTGAGGATTCGTTCATCAACGTCCGTTTGTCTTCTTCATGGACTCGTTCTTCTTCCTTGCGGGATTTCAGGCAAGATGATCATACCCTCGAAATCACTACTATCTTTGCTATGCTAGTTTGCTCGCTCTTTTGCTATGCCAATGCTACGATGCCTACCATTTGCTTGTCAGCCTCCCAAATTGCCATGTCAAACCTCTAACCCACCATGTCCTAGCAAACCGTTGATTGGCTATGTTACCACTTTGCTCAGCCCCTCTTATAGCGTTGTTAGTTGCAGGTGAAGATTGGAGGCCGTTCCTTGTCGGGACATTTATTTACTTGTTGGGATATCACAATATATCTTATTTAATTAATGCATCTATATACTTGGTAAAGGGTGGAAGGCTCGGCCTTATGCCTGGTGTTTTGTTCCACTCTTGCCGCCCTAGTTTCCGTCATATCGGTGTTATGTTCCCGGATTTTGCGTTCCTCACGCGGTTGGGCTATAATGGGAACCCCTTGACAGTTCGCCTTAAGTAAAGCTCTTCCAGCAATGCCCAACATTGGTTTTACCATTCGCCACCTAGCCTTTTTCTTTCCCTTGGGTCGGCCGGCTCAAGGGTCATCATTATTTTACCCCCCCCTGGGCCAGTGCTCCTCTGAGTGTTGGTCCAAATGAGCGATGTCCGAGGCTACCAGGGGCAACTCTGGGCTGGCTTACCCGACGTCTGGCTCATCTGAGTGTGCCCTGAGAAAGAGATATGTGCAGCTCCTATCGGGATTTGTCGGCACATTCGGGCGGTGTTGCTGGTTTAGTTTTACCCTGTCGAAATGTCTTGTTGTACCGGGATACCGAGTCTGATCGGAATGTCTCGGGAGGAGGTCTATTCCTTCGTTGACCGTGAGAGCTTGTGATGGGCTAAGTTGGGACACCCCTGCAGGGTTTTGAACTTTCGAAAGTCGTGCCCGCGGTTATGGGCAGATGGGAATTTGTTAATGTCCGGTTGTAGAAAACCTGAACTTGACCTTAATTAAAATGAATCAACTGCGTGTGTAACCGTGATGGTCTCTTTCCGGCGAAGTCCGGGAAGTGAACACGGTTGTTGGAGTTATGCTTGACGTAGGTTGTTATAGGATCACTTCTTGATCATACTTTCTCGACCGTGCTTTGCCTTCTCTTCTCGCTCTCATTTGCGTATGTTAGCCACCATATATGCTAGTCGCTTGCTGCAGCTCCACCTCATACCTTTTACCTTGCCCATAAGCTTAAATAGTCTTGATCGCGAGGGTGCGAGATTGCTGAGTCCCCATGGCTCACAGATACTTCCAAAACCAGTTTGCAGGTGCCGATGAGTCTGTGCAGATGACGCAACCAAGCTCAGGAGGAGCTCGATGAAGATCTTGTCCTTTGTGTTGTTTCGTTCTAGTTGATCAGTAGTGGAGCCCAGTTGGGGTCGATCGGGGACCTTTGTCGCATTTGGGGTTCTTCTTTTATTTTGGTTCCGTAGTCGGACCTTGATTGTATTTGGATTGATGTAATGCTTTATTCATGTAATTGTGTGAAGTGGCGATTGTAAGCCAACTATGTATCTCTTTCCCTTATTATATTACATGGGTTGTGTGAAGATTACCTCACTTGCGACATATGCCTTCAATGCGATTATGCCTCTAAGTCGTGCCTCGACACGTGGGAGATATAGTCGCATCGAGGGTGTTACAAGTTGGTATCAGAGCCTTCCCCGACCTTAGGAGCCCCACTGCTTGATCGTTTTTAGCAGCCGAGTTGTGTCTAGAAAAATGTTTTGAGTCATTTAGGATTATATATATCGGAGAGTTAGGAATTCTTTTTACTCCCCAGTCTCCTCATCGCTCTGGTAAGGCATTCTGACGTAGAGTTTTGACTCTTCTCTTCTCAAATTTCACTAAAAAAATTTAGGTTCACGCGGGTATCTTGGAATCGTTCCGATGGTTTTATGATGAGAACATTGTCTTGGTGCCTCCTGTCAGGGGTTTAGTGGAAGTGTCCCGGGGAGTTGAGCTCTGAGGTGTTGTCATCATAATTTTATCGTTGCAGTTCTGGAATACCTGAGTTTAGTACGCCGACATCGAAAATCTCTTTTATGCAGTTCGTTGGTGAGATAACCTCGACGCCACCCAGTACTGGGGCGGGAGTTCGGGAGTATTGCCATAACTTGTATAACGGATGCTTTTCGAAGGTTGAGGTAGATGATTTCCGAAGGTTCTTGGTTATGTGTTGAAGGATGGATACAGCTGGATGTAGGATTTGCTAGTTTGGGTGAGATATTATGCTTCCCCTGTATCCCCAACACCTGATTGCATAACCGGAAAATTTCGGGAGTTTCATAGGTGGGAATTCAAGTAGCTCTTAGGATATCTTTCCGACAGATGTATGATATGAAATTGGGGTTCGACGTCTAGTGGTCCGCCTATTCTCGGTCGATTTTACAGTGGTCTTGTTGTGTCTTAAAGAGTCCTTGGCTATGCCGACTCGGGGACGCTTTGTATGTCATGTGCACTGCCTTGTACATGATGGTGTTGTACGATCGAGCCCATGTAGGCCCTACCACGAAAACTTCGGATGAAATCTCTATCATATGTTTGCTCCGGCTTATTCTGCAAGCCAATCCTTTGTTTTGTTTTGGTTTGTGGTATTCGAGTTGCTTCGATGTCAAATGTTGATTCCATACCTTCCCCAAATGGTGTTCTCATACTCCGATGTGGATACCAATCCTTCTTGATCATCAAGATTGTCTTATCAATCCTTTTTCACCGGTGTGTTTCTCTTCAAGTGGATCCGAACATTTCAACATCCGCAAGTTTCAATCTCAGCTTTCTCTACGGTGTTCGTTTCATCCATCCCAAATTGTCTTTGTTTTTCCCGCCCTCCCACCCCTTTTCTTCGAGGACTCAGATTTCTTAATCAAGTATCCATTTTACTGATGTGAAGTCTCTCCTTTCTTTTCAATCAATATCCTTATCCGGTGATTCTCATGAAGATTCTAACAAAGCTTCAAGTTCATCATCTTTTGTTCTTTTCTTCTCCAGTGGAACCAAGTAAAGCTTTGTGGATCATATCCTTTTTCCTCGCTTCAAATACCTTCTCATGCCGGTGCAATCCTTAATCATTCACCTCTCGCTGTTCAATTGTTCCGGAGTGCTGAAGATATCTCAGAAGGCTCGTCTTATCATCCAAGATCCGCTCAACCTATTTCGAGATTGTTATCTCATTCAAGCCATGTAATTCAACCGTTGCTTTCTCTCTTTTGAATTGTTCTACGGTGTTTCTTTTGAGTGAGCCCTAACCCACAGGTCTTTTCCCAGGATCTTACCTGACTCTTCTATTTTCCCGGAGCTATCCTCAAATTTCTTTTTGAAGTTTGACGTAAGAATGGGTATCATCAGTCAAATGTATTTCTCCAAGATATTTCAAATTCTTTTCATCGTTGGCTAAATCTCTTTGCTTTTGATTCCTCCTGAGCGTCTAAACAATTCATGGTGGTGTTTCTCGTCGTAATTCTCATATTTTGGAGACCGAAGAAGATTTTCTCTCAATCTTGCTCCATTCTCTTCAAGATTCGTGATTCTAGCTTGTTGCCATCCTCTCGTAATTGTTTTGATCGTGAGAATTCTTTTCACCTATCCGGAGCATTTCAAGATTCTTTTCAGTTTGTTATCCGGAGTCCATCATCTCAGAATTTATTCATTCTCAGCTTTCAACTATCATTCTCAAATTTTACCGGTGCATCAAGTGATCTCTAATCAGCTCTGATCTCTTCGCTCTCATGTATCTAAATTCTCTCAAGCATCTTCGTTCATTTGCTTAATTCTTCCCGGTGTTTCTTTAGGTTTTCCTTTGTCATTTTCAATTCTAACGATGGTTCGTCCAAGAGTTCTTTCTTCATTATATATCAAGTTATTCGATGTTTCCAATCCTTCCTGGTGGTTCGTCGAAGACTTTCGCAAGTTTGCTGTATATCTATCTTAATCCTTTCTATGAGAATAAGCAATATGCCAAATCCGTTGATTGTCATTGATTTAACTGGTGAAGGATAAGCATAATGTAATTCTTATTCTTGTTTCATCGAGTTTATTCAATTCCTGTTTTTCCGGAACGGTTCATCATACTTGTTCTTGGTTTCAAGTGTTCATTTTCCTTTCCCGGAGTTCCAAGATCTAATTATCACGGAGGTCCATCAAAAATACTTACAAGGATTCGCCTTGTGTTTTCAACTTCTTTTTCCTTCCGTTTGTTCATCCTTTTGTTACCGGAGTTTCTTCATGGAGGCTATACTTGATGGTTCATCAAGGATTTATATCCCCTCTCCAAGAGTTCATCGAGATTCTTTTCTAAGGAGCTCAAGCATTCTTTATCTTGCCTTTTAAAGTGCAATTCTTTCAACCGTATCGTTTGAGGTGGTATTATGTCATTCTTGATAATTTGAGTTCATGTTTTCATGATTCACATGTTGTCAAGAATGAGACATTTTAAATCCATCAATCTCGTCATTTGAGTTATCTTGGGTAATATTTTCACCAAAAGCCTTCCCTAAGGATTGTTGCTATTATGGTGCTTATAAATGATCCAAGTTCTTCATTTATCCTTCCGGTGATATAGCTTTCTCGTCTCCTTGTTCTTACCAATCCAATTCCTTTTTCCCGTGAGTGGCGGGTTTTCACCTCATAATTTTGAGATGTATTCCATAAGCCCACTACAAGCTTTTTCTTTTCGTTATTGGTGTCCAACAACTCCGTTCGACCCTTATCCTAAGGATGCCTTTTCAAGCTCACTTGTGGCAGAAGTTGCCATTTTCTTCTCCGTTCTTTCGTTCCGACGATCTACCTTTTATTCCTTCATCCGGAGGCATTGTGTTGTTGCTCTCCTCAACCATCTTCTCGGATTGGCAGAACCATGTTTTGTTCGTGCTTATCCTTTTAGCCGGAGTGTTGTGCCTTTTTGCTCAAGTATCTTCTCATCTTATCAAGTTATTATTCAATTCTTTTTCTTTTAAACCGGAGTGCTGCCCGAATTTTGGTCTTCCTTGATCCTCTTCCTTAACCGGAGTGTTTTTCTATATTTATCTTCCCTTCAACCTCAAGGTTTCCGCAATGCTCTTTGTCCCTCATTTCTAACGGAGTGTTTTCGACCTAGTTCAGCTTCGTTGTATTCTTTTCTCGAATTTGTTCAACCTTGCAAGGTTCTTGGTTTCACTCATTTGTCAAAGAAGCAACTTAGTTTTACCGCTTCTCTTTCTCTTCCGTTTTCCCTCCGGTGCCATTCTAGATCTCGGGACGAGATCCTCTCGTAGTGGTGGAGTGTTGTAACGCCCCGAGACCGATGTGTCAGGTGTTGTGCAGTTATTCGCTGTTGTTGCCTTGTCATTGCTTGCGTGTCATGCATTGCATATCATGTCATCATGTGCATTTCATTTGCATACGTGTTCGTCTCTTGCATCCGAGCTTTTCCCCGTTGTCCGTTTTGCAATCCGACGCTCCGTTCTCCTCCGGTGGTCATTTCTACCTTTCTTTCATGTGTGGGGATTAAACATTTCCGGATTGGACCGAGACTTGCCAAGCGGCCTTGGTTTACTACCGGTAGACCGCCTGCCAAGTTTCGTATCATTTGGACTTCGTTTGATACTCCAACGGTTAACCGAGGGACCGAGAAGGCCTCGTGTGTGTTGGAGCCCAACACCCCTCCAATTTGGCCCAAAACCCACCAAAACCCCCTCCATCATCTCGGTCGTTCGATCACGATCGCGTGGCCGAAAACCGCACCTCATTTGGACTCTCCTAGCTCCCTCTACCTATAAATATGTGTCTCCCTCCGAAATCCTCGCGCAGATCTAACCCTAGCTTCTTCCCACTCCGCCGCCGGACATGTCCGCGCCCGCCGGACGCGTCCAGCCTCCACCTCACTCCACCCAATCAGAAGCCGCCACGTCGCCCCGCCGCCGCTCTCCTCCAACCACGGCGTGCCACCTGTCCAGCGCGCCGCCTCCCACCACGCCGGCCTGCGGAGCCCATCGCGGGCCCGCACGGGCCCGGTCGCCGCCGCCGCCGCCCACGGGCGCGTGCCCGCGCCGCAGCCTCGTCGCCTTTCGCCGGAGTTCCACCGGCCACTGCCTCCCCTACCGGACTTCGCCGGAGAGCCACCGCCGCACCACGCTGGCCTCCCCGCCGCACCACCTTGCTCCCTGCTGAGCCCCGTCGAGATGCGCCGCCATGAGAGCTCCACCATGCCGGAACCCACATCCAGGAGCGCGGTCGTCAACCACCGTGGCCAGATCCGGGGTCCCCGTGCCCGGATCCGTCCGTTCTCGGATCCAGCCCTCTCGCCGGAGTTCCCCAGCGCCGCCGCCGCCATGGATCGGGAGGAGCCCGATCCAGCCACTCCCTCCCCGGCTCTGTTGACCCTTCGCGGGCCCCGCCTTTGGCCCAGCCCCAGCCGGCCTCGTTCGGCCTGCCTCCTCCTCCTTCGTGGGCCGGCTCAGCTTCCCCAGCCCTGCTGCTCCAAGCCGGCTCCTCTGCAGATGGGCCACGACCCATGGGTGAGCCCACCCGCCAGCGCCCCTCTTGTTTTTTTACCTATCGGGCTAGCCAGATTCGGCCCGATTCATGTTTTTTTTCTGCGGAACGATTTTCCTATTTATCCAGAGATTGCCAGTTTTGCAGAATAGTCCCCCTAGATCGTGCATTTAATAACTCGCTAACCGTGCATCGGATTAAAATGTTTTATATATGAAACTTGCTCAGAATTTTGTGTAGATTAATAATATCCAACTTTCATCTATGTTTGAAATGTTAAAAAATGTTGTTTGCATTAATTTGCTCCTATGCCATGTTAAAATGATTTAATTCATAACTAAATAACCGTAACTCCGAATTTAATAAACTTTATATGTAATTGGGGTAGAATTTTGCCTAGTTTATCATGGTGGCCTTACTTTGCATGTTTAACAACCCTAAAATTGTGTTTAGGGCAGAACAGTACCAAATCTATAATATGCTCATGAGGAGTTTCCGGAATTGTTGTTCGTTGCTTCCGGCCTCATTTAACCTTGACTAGGTAGCTAGTTTTACTTTGCTTCACCCTTTTGCCATGTTAATCAACATTTAATATTGTTGGGTACATAAACGAGATCAAACTAAATAACTTGAATGTGGTGTTTCGTCAATATGCAACGAAGTTGCATATTGAGCTCCATTTAATTTGTAGGATTGCTTGTGCCTTGCCTTGCCATGCATACTTAAACCGGACATGCATCATACTTGATTGTGCATCATGCCATGATTTTGTGGTGGTTGTTTACTATGTTGTTTGCTCTTTTCCGGTGTTGCTTCTTCGGGTTGGTTCCGATAGCGTCGCGTTTGTGAGGATCCGTTCAACGTCATCCGTTTGTCTTCTTCATGGACTCGTTCTTCTTCCTTGCGGGATCTTAGGCAAGATGATCATACCCTCGAAATCACTACTATCTTTGCTATGCTAGTTTGCTTGCTCTTTTGCTATGCCAATGCTACGATGCCTACCATTTGCTTGTCAGCCTCCCAAATTGCCATGTCAAACCTCTAACCCACCATGTCCTAGCAAACCGTTGATTGACTATGTTACCGCTTTGCTCAGCCCCTCTTATAGCGTTGTTAGTTGCAGGTGAAGATTGGAGGCCGTTCCTTGTTGGGGTATTTATTCACTTGTTGGGATATCACTATATATCTTATTTAATTAATGCATCTATATACTTGGTAAAGGGTGGAAGGCTCGGCCTTATGCCTGGTGTTTTGTTCCACTCTTGCCGCCCTAGTTTCCGTCATATCGGTGTTATATTCCCGGATTTTGCGTTCCTCACGCGGTTGGGCTATAATGGGAACCCCTTGACAGTTCGCCTTAAGTAAAGCTCTTCCAGCAATGCCCAACATTGGTTTTACCATTCGCCACCTAGCCTTTTTCTTTCCCTTGGGTCGGCCGGCTCAAGGGTCATCATTATTTTACCCCCCCCTGGGCCAGTGCTCCTCTGAGTGTTGGTCCAACTGAGCGATGTCCGAGGCTACCAGGGGCAACTCTGGGCTGGCTTACCCGACGTCTGGCTCATCTGAGTGTGCCCTGAGAAAGAGATATGTGCAGCTCCTATCGGGATTTGTCGGCACATTCGGGCGGTGTTGCTGGTTTAGTTTTACCCTGTCGAAATGTCTTGTTGTACCGGGATACCGAGTCTGATCGGAATGTCTCGGGAGGAGGTCTATTCCTTCATTGACCGTGAGAGCTTGTGATGGGCTAAGTTGGGACACCCCTGCAGGGTTTTGAACTTTCGAAAGCCATGCCCGCGGTTATGGGCAGAAGGGAATTTGTTAATATCCGGTTGTAGAAAACCTGAACTTGACCTTAATTAAAATGAATCAACCGCGTGTGTAACCGTGATGGTCTCTTTCCGGCGGAGTCCGGGAAGTGAACACGGTTGTTGGAGTTATGCTTGACGTAGGTTGTTATAGGATCACTTCTTGATCATACTTTCTCGACCGTGCTTTGCCTTCTCTTCTCGCTCTCATTTGCGTATGTTAGCCTCCATATATGCTAGTCGCTTGCTGCAGCTCCACCTCATACCTTTTACCTTGCCCATAAGCTTAAATAGTCTAGATCGCGAGGGTGCGAGGTTGCTGAGTCCCCGTGGCTCACAGATACTTCCAAAACCAGTTTGCAGGTGCCGTTGAGTCCGTGCAGATGACGCAACCAAGCTCAGGAGGAGCTCGATGAAGATTGTGTTCTTTATGTTGTTTCATTCTAGTTGATCAGTAGTGGAGCCCAGTTGGGGTCGATCGGGGACCTTTGTCGCATTTGGGGCTCTTCTTTTATTTTGGTTCCGTAGTCGGACCTTGATTGTATTTGGATGATGTAATGCTTTATTCATGTAATTGTGTGAAGTGGCGATTGTAAGCCAACTATGTAATCTCTTTCCCTAATTATATTACATGGGTTGTGTGGAGATTACCTCACTTGCGACATATGCCGTCAATGTGATTATGCCTCTAAGTCGTGCCTCGACACGTGGGAGATATAGTCGCATCGTGGGTGTTACACCTATATACAGTGGGTTTTTTGCAATATAACTTTTCTGGCTCATGTGTCCGAATGATTATCAATATTTTACCGTCGTCTGATCGAGCGAGGACATTAACTGTAGGGATTACAAAGGGCATTAACTGTAGGGACACTGCATCATATCAAAAAGGACAGGCATTGTTAATGTAAGATCAACATTGTTCTGAGTATCAGTAGGATAATGCAAGAAACAACATTGTGAATGTAAGATCAGCATTGATATGTCCTTGTTGGAACTGGGAGGAAAATATAGGGAAATGTATACTGGGTTCGAAAATATAGAAGTGCCATGCATGGTTATACTCATGTTATCTCGCAATCGATTCTTCACATGAAACTACCATGTCATGCATGTTATGGAATCCTGTTCTGTCCTCACAAACAAATTCTTCAAGGTAACTAACAGACCATGCATTGTTATATACTCGTGTTCTGTGGGCAAAATTTTTGTGAGGATATTATTCTAGCCATTGATTGTTGAAGGGCGAATATAGGTATGTACACATGGTAAGCATTACAAGATTTCACTACTTCCAAATATAGAGTTCTCCATATGCACATTTACTTCCCTAATGTATGGTTAGCTGAAACCAACAGTGTGGTACATGTTTCTACATCATGAAAATGAGGAAACTAACATGGCCATTGATACCCACTCATATTTACTACTAGTATATAGATTACTGTAAAATAAGGAGAATATCCATATATTCCTAACCGTTTGATTATTCAGGGGTACAAATTGGCTGTAATGACATGATCACAATCACATGAATTAACTCATTCCAAATATAGCTGATTTACGGCGTCTCTAATACATTGCCATAGTTCTGCTCAAATTCTGCTCAAACAAGGATATGCCAATCATCACAAAAAGTTGAAACAGTGTCATGGCGTCATCATTAACATGAGACGGAAACAACTTACACGCGCCGTCCCAGCAATACATTGTGCCATCTGCTTTGTCGATCGCGTAGATGATGCCATTGTGTTCAATAGCATCACAGAAGTGTGTATCAGCTTTGATGATGATCCACTGCGAGCTGAGTTGTCTCCAGCTAAAGAAGGCACCGACGTAAAGATAGGTGAGTTCGCGGTCGAACAAGGCAATTAGCTTGAAGTCTGCGTAATTCGCATGTCGTGTGGGCACTTGACACAGTACAATCTTCTGCAAAACAAGGTCCGTCCAACTGACGTGGTAATCTAGATGACTAGGACCGCGATGGTAAAACTCTATATAATCCGACGGAGGAAGGATAATCTCATGGGAGGTCTGGAAGTTCACGAGCACCAACTTTTTACCGTCTTCTCTGAAGGCAGCCATCCAGTGGGAGTTCATGCCGACCCAGTACATACCTGCCAAGAAGTTTCGGGCGATGGTGATCGGATCGAAGTCGAGGGAAATGATGTACGGCAACCCAGTACATACCTACAAAGAAGTTTCAGCTAATGGAGATCGGATTGAAGTCGAGGGGCATCATGTACGCCTCCGTATCATGGTGAGCCAATCTCGCAAGACCAGATAGCAGCAAGTAGGGTGTCTTGAAAAGCTTTGGCCTTGCTTCGATGATGGCCGTGTGCATGCCCCTTGAGCATGCAGCCAGCCGCAGGGCGCTCAACATATCCATACACGAACAACAGAGGTCGAGGACATCACTAGGGAGATTGCTCCAATCGCGGCTCATATGGATCTTGCGCGGTTCGCATTCGGCCATGGTGGAGTTTGGAAGGTGGGGTTTTGGGGGGCTTGATTTACGGGGGAGGAGGTTGTCAGTGCTGGAGCGGCTAGCAAGGGAATAGTGGTACTAGGGGAGGCGAGCGAGGCGAGGGTATGTGGGGGCATAGTGAGATAATGAAGAGTGACCTCAGGATCTCCGGCGAGATGGAGATGGAGATGGAGTGGTGCTAGGGGAGAGGGAGACGAGGCGAGGCATGCTATATAGCGGCGGTGACAGTGACTGCATAGTGCACAAGGTGAGGCTCACTTTGGTAACCCGGACACGCCGCCTGGACTGGTGTCACCTCGGGCACAGGGTCTTGTCACTTCACTGTGAGGACCGGATGAATAATAGTATTTTGGCCATCAAGTGTACCACAGTTGTACTACTACTACTAGTAGGAGTAGTAGGAACATGAGTACACTCTCGTGCTAGCATGCCTCTGGGTTCACTTCATCCTCCAGCTATCATCCATATTGCGAGCAGAACCAAATTCTCGTGCATGCGGAAGCGCGAAGAAGAAATTTTCTTTTTTGAGGATAACTGCATATTCCTTAAACGTAGTAGGAACATGAGTAGTACTCCCTCCGGTCCTCTTTTGTTTGCGCATAACTTTTTCAGTATTTCTCTAAGACTAGCCACAATGGATAGTAACAGACACTAGTAACATACACATATTTCTAGACTATGTTACTAACTTCATAGTGGGTAGTAACTTAAGTGTGATAACATGCAAAGATTAATTTATTAGGTTATAGACTCATATTGCATTGGAACATGTGATGTTACAGTAACTAGCTAAGTTACTACAACTACCTCTCTCTTCATTAACTCATTGCCACATAAGCAAATTTGCTAAGTTGGACTCGATGTTACTGCTGAAGTTACTCCCACTATGGCTAGTCTAATTAGTCTGCGTATATACCCTTTTGCATGCGCCCATTTCCCCCCATGCCCTGCATTCACAACATTAATTAGCATAAGCATGAGCAGTTGCAGCCTGACTCCAGCCAATAAACTGCAGCATGCAAGTGGGCCACTCTCTGCGTGTGGGAGAGAGAAAAGGCAACCGAAGAGCCCGTCCAATCCATTGCATGCAGCAGTCGAACCACCGCACCTCTCCTCATGCATGCGCATAACTTCTCCCATTTACTTCTCCATCGGGAACCGATTTTCCTCAGTTTTTTCACTACTCCTTGATCTTCATTTGCATCCAAACCACACTGTATTCACATTGTTTTAACCTCTTCACATCCTCCTGGAGTAATTCTGAAGCCCCTATAAATAATCATCTTCTTCCTTTAGATTAGCCATCTAATCCTAATTCTCCAAACCATAGCCCTCCGGTCCAACGGTTCCAAATGGCGAAAGAGATCGAGATGCAGGTTTTTAGCATCCAACATGTCCTCCTCGAAGGCTCATTGAGCATAGTTGCCACAGTCACCGACCACCCAAGGGTTGTTCGGAAATGGATCAACAATGTATCCAACTCCCTCCAAAAGGTGGAGATGAATGTCATCGGTCTCGACGCAGAGTACATGGAGCGTGCCACTGGGAAGATCCAACGCGCCGATGTCCTTCAGTTGTGCGTTGAAGATGATGTTTTGGTGTAATACATCATACACGCGCCCTCCATACTAGGTGAGTTTCATGATTTTTTGTCTCGGGAGGACATATACTTCTGTGGGGCAGCCATCGCAGGGGACAAACAGAAGTTGGAGCCGTACAACCTTGATTTGAAAAGCATCGCTGACCTACAAACCAGAATAAAAATTCTTGTAGAAGATTGTGATAAACCGACACCATCCCTATTTGACGTAGAAAATTTTGTGCTAGGAACAAATCTTTAGAAGGGTGACGAGACGCTGACATTAAGGTCGTCTGGATGGGAGAATTATCCCTTGACGTACAGGGGATAAAATATGCTGCCCTCGATGCCCGTGTGAGTTTTGAGATAGCTGCAAGGTCCAGAGAGCCTTGTTGCGAAGCCGTCTCCCACAGAAAATGAGAAGAAGAAGAAGAAGAAGAAGAAGAAGATGCTGCACCAGCAGCAGGGCATTATGGATGGATGAACTATTTCCTCTCTTGTAAAAAAAATATTCCCTCTCTATGTATATTGATATAGATGGACTATTTCGATGGTGTGCATGTCTTTGGAACAAGTAGTAGCGTGGGTCCACTTGACTATAAGGAACTATTTATCCGCCTAGCTTTCTCTACTACTCCTTCTAGTGATCGATATACAATGCATGTGTCCGTAGACATGACAGCTTGTGCATGGAAGTTCAACTACGGCTACCATCGCGTTTCATCCACTGCCACTCATGATTCCCACGACGCCCCTCCAACCCACGGCACCACGTCCCCTGACGTGCGCCTCACCCCTCTCAGCCGCACCGCCCCTCTGCCTTTGTGTGCATAACATGTGGGCCACCTTAAATGTGGCGAGCATCAAGTTTCTACCACAACCACACGCGATTCCCATGATGCCGCATGAACCCATGACACCACACTTCCCGCACCATCGAATTTTCATCCAGGGGCTGTGACACATTTCGTCCTGGGCATCAATCCTCAGCTGGAGTACTTCTGTACTACAGGTAGTACCCATCGGTGTGGCCATCTACGCCTCGTAATGCCCCGACGCCCAGCTCTGGCACCCTCGCCACAGACACGCCACCACCGGCCGGTTCATCTCCAATGAGTGAGTCGCGAACCACACACCACCATGAGAATGACATGTGGGCCAGCCGCATTTAAGGTCCGCATGTCATTGACTCATAGGCCGGGCACTAAGCCACTGAAGTTTGGTTACGGCCCCGAGAGGGAAATGTAACTCCTGCGGCAGGCCTTGTGGTGCTCCCACAGTACGAGCTCGTGCCAGACACGGAATTTGTTTCTTACTACTACCAACTACTAATAAGGTACACGTGCATTGCACGCATGAGATTCTGGTGGTTTATGCATTATGCTTCCATGTGGAGTCTTCTAGATTCTACATGTGGCAAAATCTGGTGGAATGTAGATGATATCCAACGACCAGTAGTGCTCGGATTTTCCATCTTTGTACCGTTGGATTGGCTTCATCCAGCGACCAACTTTCTAAGTTATGGTTTGGTTTGCAGCCTAAGTTTGCCACGCCTAAGATTAGGCGTGTCAGCATGTGTTTGATTCATTGCTACACTTGTGGCTTGCCATACTTTTCTAACTACATGGTCCACATGTCATAGACTCAACTTCTTGCCAAATCTTGCCACACTTGCGGTGGCCATTTTGTTAGCCACATTTTTTGTGGCAGGCACACTTTGCCTAAGCTTAGTTGTGGCAAAGTTAGTCATGAATGAAGTTCAACCATGGAGTCTTCTAGATTCTACATGTGGCAGAATCTGGTGGAATGTAGATGATATCCAACGGCCAATAGTGCTCGGATTTGCCATCTTTGTACCGTCAGATTCGCTTCATCCAACGAACAACTTTCAAAGTTATGGTTGGGTTTGCAGCCTAAGATTGCCACGCCTAAGCTTAGGCGTGCCACAAGTGTGTTTGGTTGTGTTCTCGTCTCAGCATACACTTCAAAAAATACACTTCCGTGATGATACGTGTCTGTCACAGTAGGTCGCTTTTTTTCATGCATGTACATCCATGACAAATTTATGACAGAATCAAGATAGTCATACCTGTGCTGTCGTAGAAGTGTTCCATGACATTACCAAAATTATCATCACGGAAGTGTCCACTTCCATGACAATAAATCGCGCGTCACAGAAGTGCTTTCGTCAAGGGTGACCGACACGTGGCATCCACCATAACGGAACGCCGTTAAGCTATCGGGTCGGGTTTTGGATCTGATAACCCGTTAACAGCCCCGACCAATGGGGATTTTCCATGTGTAAAACCATCATTGGCTAGAGGAAACATGTGTCGGCGAATCGTTGGGACAGATGTCATCCACTCACTGGACAGAAGGCGCCTATGATACGTCGACACGTGGCACGGCCCAACAGTGGCCCATTCTTGTGAAATGGCCAGCCCATTTGACTTGGTCAAAAGCTGGTGGCCCGGCCCATGGAAAGCCTGTTAACGGCATGTTCGCGTATAGCCCATTTACAGCCCGCTAACCCAAGGCCCGTTACGCCCTATCCGAATTAGGCCTAGTAGCGTCATCTGGGCCGTCCAATATGATTCCAGCCCATTTTCACTTCTGGCCCATGTATAGCCCATGACGTCTTTCGGCCCATATGAGGCCCTTTGTAACTCTTGGCCCATTAGCGGCCCGTGCTGAAACTGGCCCATAATGAATAGTGTATCACTTTACACCCCTTAACGGCCCGTGGTGAAACTGGCCCGTAATGAACAGTGTATCACTTTATACCCATTAACAGACCGTTATTCCGTTGGGTCGTCTCCAGCCCATGTTATCTTTCGGCCTTCTCAGAGCCCATTTATTCTTGGGCTCATTTCGAGCATTCATTTACTTACGGCCCGTTACTGTCATTTTCTGCTTGTGGGCTAAATTCAGCCCGTGGTTATAGTCGGCCCGTTTATGGTCCGTTAATACGTTGGGCCATTTTCATAGCGTCATCAAATACGGCCTATTAATGATGGCCCGTTATGGTCGGCCAATGAACGGACGATTCCAACTCTAGCCCGTTTACAGCCAGAATGCGGTCTGTTTGGCCCATGTTTGGCCAATCGATCATACGGCCCGTATAAGGCCCATTGATGATACGGCCCGTAGAAGGCCCATTGATGATACGACCCGTAGAAGGCCCATTGTTTCTATGGCCCGTAGAAGGCCCACTGTTTCTACGGCCCGTAGAAGGCCCACTGTTTATACGGCCCGTGGAAGGCCTACTGTTTCTACAGCCCGTAAGAGGCCCAGTGTCACTATAGTAAATATTAGCCCATGGTTATTGTGGCCTAGTTTTAAAAAATAGGTTATTGCAGCCACAAGCAAACCGCAGAAAAAGAACTGCACTGACTACAAGCAAACAAATAAACAAGACAACAAGGAAATAAATAAGCAAGCAACTTACACTAGGCTATCACGGCTATTACACACATTACATCCACTGGGAATCAAACTTCGCCACCAGTGCAAATATAGGGAACACAGCAGCATATAAATGCCGCAGCAAAACAAGTCCATAACTGAAACCACTTCAGAAGAGCTCAAGAAACAATATCCTGGGTACCCATAATGGTGGCAAGATGCTTAGCAAGCTTATTAAGTTTCTCTTGTTTAGCGCTTAAGTCCTCCAGCGCTTGCTGTTGCATCAGAAAGTATGCATTTGAATTCTGCAGGGACTTACTTAGTCCTTCGGCTTCCTGTCGCATAACATCTGATCGATGTCTTTCAACTTGAAGTTGAGACTCAAGAAGCCAAACTGATTCAGGCAATGAGTTCGAAGAACTGGTGCCAGAAGTGGTAGCCAATAACTCGAACACTACATCAAGACAGGACTTTGGGGTTGTCTTAGTGTCTTCAATATAGTTTTTATCAGCTTTCTTGGAGACCAACAGGGAAGTCTCACTATCTTGAACCTTATATGCATTACTTCCTTTACCATTGCATAACAGGGTACTCTTCTACAATATTTTATCCACGTTCTAAAAGAGAAACAAACAAACACATCTCAGGTTTACAATGTAGTATATGAAACTCATTTTGGTAAACCAGTTCAGTAGTAAGGTGGACAGGATAGCAACATGAAACAAACATATATCTATGTAGTATGGTCACTGTATGGTCTATATCATTCTAGTTTATGTTGCCAAATCAAGATAGATACAGTTCGAATCATATCTATTTAAGACAAAGCAGCATAGACAGAATATAAGTGTGGGAAACTACACAGCAATAACAACACTTGTAATGTGCATGGCATGAGAACATAATTGTTTATTCAATTGAAACTGAAATCAACATAGAGCAATTACAATAGAAAACAGCCAAACACGTTGAAGAAATAGGTTTAAAACATACCTGTTGCGCCATTGGAGTTTCAATTGCATCCTTCAAATTTGAAATTAGTTGGTATCAGTAAATACAGTGATGCAAGAGCAAAGTATCATGAACCATAGCTATGGAACCTGACCTGAGAACAATTCTTCTTCTGCTTTAAGCATTAACTTCGGGTTCGGAGTGGTGGTCCTCGTGATTTGGGCACTGCAGTTGCCTTACTAACTACTCGTGTTTGGGTGCTCTGTGGTGGAGACGGTGTTGTGTCAACGGGAACTGGGTGTCTATCTGCTGGGATTGGGGTTAGAAGGGGTGTAGCTGGTTCTTTGTCCAACTGGGTAGGGGTACAATCTGCATGAGTGTGGGTTATGTGTGGTGGGGCTGGTTCTTGGGCAAGTACAACCGTGGTTCTATCTGCATCGACAGGTAGCACGATCTTTTCTGAAGACCGTGTTTTTACTCCCACGGATACTGCCATCACTCCCTCCAATTTAAATGGCTGATAAACAAGAGAATTAATTGAATGTACAGACATTGTAAGATAGACAGGTGCAATGGATAGTAGGGAAGAAAACAGGGCATGATATAATTCACATTTATGTTGTCTAAGCAAACAGAATAGCAGGACATAATTTCACATATATGATGGCTAATTAAATAGGATAACATGACACAATTTCACATGTATGATGGCTAACTAAACAGGATAGAATGAAATACTTCAAAATATGATGACTATGTAAACAGGATGACATGATATAACTATACGATGTGTCTATTAAAGTGGTTGGCATGACATAAATCACAAACATGTCGTTGATGGAAACACGATGGCATGATATAATTCACGGATAGAATGACATAATTTAAATATGATGACCATGTAAACATGATGAGATGATATAACTATATTATGTCTTTAGAAAATGGGTTGGCATGCCATAATTCAGATACATGATGTCTATGTAAACATCATGGCATGACATAATTCAAATATATGATGTATATACTAAGGAAGTGAGGAGAGGGCAATCGCATATATGATGTGTCAACTAAGGAGATGGCATTCCATATTGTGTATATGATGTAAAAACTAAGCATTGCAATACAACATATGCATTATATGAGTAATATAACCCTGCCAAGTTTGAGCATACACCTCAGGGGGGTTAATAGGACTGGTCATCTGCCTCTGAATCCTCCTTTGAAGAGCTATCTATAACTAGCAAGATATCTGCTTCAGCAGGTAGCATTGTCTGCTCTGAAGACCTTGTTTTCACTCCAGATTTCTCCATCACCAATTCAAATGGCTGGTGCATAGGAAGAGTAGTTGAATATACAAACATTGTCGACAAAATCAGTGAGAAATACAAAAAAGGATGGCATGATATAATTCACATATATGACGCTTGCCTAAACAACATGGCATTGCATAATTCACATACATAATGCCTTGCAACAAGATAACATTTCATAATTCACATATATAATGTCTTGCAACAAGATGGCATTGCATAATTCACATATATGGTAATTAGACACTAAACAGGTGGCATTCACACAAAGCATGTCTAAACTAAGCAAATGACATAGCAATGCAAGATACCATATGCACGATATGAGCAACATAACCCTGCCAAGTTAGGGCATGCACCTCTGGGGGGTATGACTGGTCATCTGTCTCTGAATCCTCCTCCGAGGAGCTATCGGTAACCAGAAAGACATGCGCTTCGTCAGATAGCATTGTCTGCTCTGAAGACCTTGTTTCCACTCCATATTTTCCATGTCCGTGCCAAATGGCTGATGCACAGGAAGAGTAATTGAATGTACTAAAATTGTTGACAAATTTAACACGTAATAAAAAAATGATGGCATGATATAATTCACATATAAGATGAGTGGCTAACCAGGGTGGCATTGCAAAATTCACATATATGATGCCTGGCTAGACAAGATGGCATTGCATGATTCACATATACGATAAAGAAACTAAACAGATGGCATTGACACAAAGCATGTCTAAACTAATAAGATGACATCTTTAATGTATACAGTAAGCAATGCAAGGCACCATATGCATGATATTACCAACATCAGCATGCCAAGTTAGAGCGAAGACCTCATGGGGTAAATAGGAGTGGTCTTCTCCTTCTCAATCCCCCTCATAACAGTTATCTTCCTCTTGATTACGATCCGAATTGGGTGGAGGGGGGGCTGCCTTTGCGCCCACCATGGAACGACATCTGCATGAAATTTTATTGCCACGCAAGGCTCGTCTCTTTTGCTCTACATGATCAGTTCCATTGTGTACAATAACTGGCATGCATAGGAATAAAACATAGTGAGATTATGTAAGGAGTGCATGCACAAATCCAGAGTGATGGTAGAAAAGTGTGGATAGACCCAAAACCAATGATAGCAAGCAGATAATAGCTTTAGTTAAAAAATACAGATAATGGCTCCTTTAATGTTTGTTTGCACCCAACATGAAACTCATAGTAGACACCGGAGATTAACTAGATAGTAGACAGATAGCACTGATTGCTCCCCCAATATGTACCCCACAACCATTTAAAAACTCAAGTTTTAGCATTAGTTTGGACCTGACTCAGAGTCTAATAGGTGAACACGACGATAATGTAGCATGTCATCATATTAAGCGATGCATAATGTAAGCAGACACGGAAGAGTGCGACCTCTCTTGCGGACCCGTGTAGTCCACAAGGTCATCTGCTCAGTTGATGATGGTAATGCAGTTGCCGTGGCTGCCGGCGGTGGGGAAGAAGATCTAAGGCAGCGAAAGACAGTCTGGAGAGCGGATCCCTGCTGTGGTGAACCCTTCCATCGTTGGAGCAGCTGAGCTGGGGTGGAACACAGCCGCAGGAGCAGGACAAACCACACATGGTTTTCTTTGACACATATTTGTAATAGAAGTAATTGAGTAAGGGCTTGTTTGAATTTGAGGATTCTAACAATGCAAGGATAGGAAATAGACAGGAATAGGATAGGAATGCACGTGGAAAACAGAGAATTTAAAAACACAGGATTTCTGCCAATCACAGGATGCAAAAAAGCATGGTGAGATTAAGTCAAACCACAAGAAAATGTACGTTTATAATGCTATTATGCTACTACTCCCTCCGTTCGGAATTACTTGTCGCAGAAAAGGATGTATCTAGACGTATTTTAGTTCTAGATACATCCATATCTGAGACAAGTAATTCTGAATGAAGGGAGTATCTCTTAGTCTTGTGCTTGATGATTAGGAATATGAAAAGGAGGAGAAGTGGAAATTAGAATTCCTACGGTTTTTCTTTCAAGGAGACACTAAAGGAACAAATCCTACAGTTTTCCTTTGCTCCATTCCTTTGCACCAAATTCATGAAAAGTAGTACCATAGGAAACTTTCCAATTTTGATGTTTTTCATTCACTTTTCCTTTCAAGCACTGGCGATTCTAGTAGGCAGACTTGAGCAAGGAAAATCCTACACTAAAAAATGTTTTTGTGCTACTTCTATTACTTTGGACCCAGGCCACTGCCATACTAGCTCAACTCCCAGGCCCATCGACAAATGCACAACTCAAATGCGCAGAGATAAATAATGATGGCGTTCAAGAGAGTCCATCACGGATAGCTAAGTTGCATGGTACCTCACTGCTTGTCATATAGTAGGATAAAATAATCGTATTTCCTGTTACTACAAGTGCTCAGTGGACAATATATATAACATGTGGAGTAAAAAAGAGATGCAACAAGTGTACAACCTCTTTGGCGAAGCCATGTCGATCACAGTGTGATTGGGTTGGCCAGTGAGGATGCTCCGGCTGACTTGGTTGTTGGAGGAGGGGAAGAAGATCTTAGGCGTCTGGAGATGGAGCCCGAGGTACTGCTCTGCTGTGATGGAGGGTTTCGTCGTTGGAGCAGCTCCGGTGAGTTGTACAACGCCGAGGCTGAAGCAGGACAAGAGAGACAACGAACAACGTTAACATGAGTGGAATTCTAATAGAATCTCCAATACATGACGTAAAATACATAAACACAACGTGCTAGATGTAAAATACATCAGCCGCTCATCTCTGAACTTAACTGTCGAAACTGAATTTAACTGTCGAAACTAAACTTAACTGTCGAAACTGAACTTAACTGTCGAAAGTGAATTTTGTTGTCAAAACTGAATTTTGCTGTCGAAACTGAACGCACTAGCAAGGTGAGGCTACACGTCGGTCGACTGACTTTTTCATCTCTGGTCAGTCGATTTTGTAGCCGTTGGATACGAAATCAAGGGCCTGCGGTTCATCTTCAACCTCCACCCCCCTGAGCCGGCCAAACAGCAGCCCCCCGCCGCCCGCGGTCGGCGGTGCGCCGCCCCGCCCGCCCCGAAAACACTCCCCACCGCCGGTCCGCCGCCGCCCCGGCCATCCTCTAGGCCCCCCCGTGCCGAGCTTTTTCTCCGACGATCCCCATGCCACCGCCCCACCAATGCCCCGCCACCGCCGGCGACCACCGCCCCCATCCTGAACCCTAAGATAGATAGTGGGGTACCTCTTCGGCGAGCCCCCCTCCCCGCTGCGGCTGGTTCTTCCATCACCCCGATGGCATCGGAGTGAAGTGTAGCTAAATCGGAGCAGCATCGCAAGCAAGAGCAAGAGCGAGAGCAGAAGCGCGAGCAAGAGCAATGGCAAGAGCAGACCAGGCAGGGGACCGAGAGCAAGAGCAGAGCAGTAGCGCGAGCGAGAGCTAAAGCAGCAGCAGGTCCTACTGATGTGGACGTCGCCGCCGAGGGAGCGATGCCGTGGAGGAAGTGGCCGGCGACGCCGCCGTGGATGGAGTCGCTCCGTGTCGGCTCGGGACCGAGCGCCGGCAGCACCGTGAAATTGAATCAAGAAGAAAATGCGGCGATTAGTGTACAACCTCTTTGGTGGCGCCGATTAGGCCGCAGCTTCATTCGAGGAAACAGTGATGATGATGCTCTTCCGGTGGTGCAGGTGAAGACGGCGGTGTGGGAATGGAGGTGGCGCAAAAGACAAGGGGAACATCGGGGCAGCTCCTTGGAGGTGGAGGACGGTGTGGCTGAACCGGCGGGACGATGAGATCGACGACGGATCCTCATCCGGTACGGTGGATGAGGGACATCGAGGTGTTGTTGTGGACGACATCGTCGGGGAAGAGGCTCTGGCTGGGTGGCATGGAAGTTTCGTCGTGGGTTTTTGCGGCCTCGGTGTATGAATGGGTGGGTGGATGGGATGGCAGTGGGGAACCATGGCTTAGACGCGCTTGTTCGAAATGTGGGGTAAGTTACGAAAGTACCCCCAGCGATTTGAGGCGGTTCTTTTGGTTCAGGGGTACCACGGGCATTTCGTGTGTCAGGATTTCACAGGAGGTGGGAGTTTTCACGCGCGTTGTAATTTCGGAATAGCAAGGCGCGGGTTGAGATGGAGGGAGTTGTCGGAGCACAACGAGACAAAGATATATATTAAATATTTCGGGCTAACAAGGCGTGGGTTGAAGAGGCGGGACTTTCGTAGCACGATAGATAGAGATGCTAGCTTGAATTTTCGGCATAACAAGGCGCGCTTTGAAATTTCGGAAGAACAAGCTTAACATGTACCCAAAAAAAGACAATTTGCACCTCAACACGCACAACACACACAAACACCATTTAGACTAGAGTAAGGTACACGTGCATTGCACACATGATATTTGGCAACCAAATTATGAATAAATACACATTATAGCATGCAAGATTTGAGTCATATATGCATGATGTAGATGTTCGTTTAATTCTTATAGTTCATTTCATTCAAAATCATCTAGTTTTTATAAGAAAGCTAATCTATTTTAAGATTCATGGAATTGTGCATCGTAAGACATAAAGTAAAAACAAATAATGGAAAATCATGTAGAAAAACATTTGGGCAATTCTGATACGGAATATTCTATAACAAATAAGAAGTGCCTGTGTTTTGATGTTTGTGCATTATGCTTAAGTTCAACCATGGAGTCTTCTAGATTATACATGTGGCGAAATCTGGTGGAATCTAGATGATATCCAACGGCCAGCAGTGCTCAAATTTTCCATCTTTGGACCATCGGATTCGCCTCATCCAACGACCAACTTTCAAAGTTAAAGTTACCCGCACACAATATATAAAATATATAAAATATAATATATATTGGGATATAGATATATATATATGTGATGCAAAAGCCTCCCATCATCTTGAATTAGAATAGTGTGTCCATGCACGGATGCGACGTGGCCGAATGATGTCTGCCATCGGTATCTCAAATTCAAATCAGTCTGACCTTGTTCAATATGTATACATTACAACATGCTCGTTTCCAAACCACACCATGCAGATCTTCGTTATATTCATGCATGCATGGGTTTCAAACATCAGAATCTCTTATTCAAATATTTGAATTCAACTTTACATTGATTGTGACCTCACCTATTCAGCTATTCTTTTACACCCACACAGTAGTCTTCTCTTTATAATTGTACCACTAACTTTCTCTCGTGCATGCATGCACACACACTACCAGTCGACATTATCCATCGCACGCATGCAATCTTTTTCTTCAGGTCGGTCTGCCATGAAGGCACACACCAACACACATCCCCCTCTCCATCATATCGGGCATTATTTATCTCTCACGTGTGTGTGCGCAACGATCGATGTTCCTCTATATATGTGTGTATATAGCTAGGTCTTTCATAGTTTTCCACACAAACCGATCAATCGATATATCCAGTGAGGTCTCACCCTCTTTCCCACGTCCACATCGATCAATCTATACCTCTCTATATAGGATTAACATATATAGCTAATACACCCACATTAATTATGTATCCAACGTCCCCCTCACATCATCCATGCCTTCCGCTTCATCTCTCAGACGCGTGCACAATGGCGAAGACAGGGGTAGTAAGGGCCCTGCCCCCTAACATCACTATATATCAAGGCTAATATGAATGTGATCATTAGACAATTGCTGCTAAAAATGGTTTAAGTTCATGAATTGACCCTCCTCGTAAAGGATTAGCAATGCTTGGCCCCCTAGCTCATTTATTTTTCATGGCTTCGCCACTGCGTGCATCAGCGCATGTGTTCGCCCTCTCTCTGTAAATATTGATCTCACACTTGTGCATTCCTTCATAGTCTCTCTCCACTCGGCCCCTCGCACCATCTTCTAGCCCCCACCGGATTTTACCACATGTACAATCTAGCAGACTCCATGGTTGAACTTAAGCATAATGCACAAACCTCAAAACAATAGTGGTTCTATTTTGTTCTAGAATCTTCCGTATCATAACTACCCAAACTTTTTTCTAGTTGAATTGCCATTATTTATTTTTACTTTATGCTTTACAACGCACAATTCCATGAATCATAAAATAGATTAAGGGCTTCTTTGATTCAAAGGATTCTCAAAGGAATTTTGGAGGATTCTAATCATTAGGAATTTTTCCTATCTTGGTTGTTTGATTCATAGGATTGTAAACCATAGGAATTTTTCCATATGATTCATTTGCACTAGATTTCATAGGAAACATCCCATCCACTCAAACCTCTTTGAAATAATTCTGCGTTTTTTCTATGCACAATCAAACACTCGTACAATCATGTAGGATTCAAGACGACATTCCACTATAATCCTATGTTTTTCCTATTCCCGCGTTCTTAGCTTTTTTATAAAAACTAATTGATTTTGAATGAGATGAACTATAAGAATAAAACGAAGGGCTACATTAGGCATATATGACTCAAAGCTTACATGCTATAGTGTGGTATTTATTCATAATTTGGTTGCAAAATCTGATGCATGCAATACACGTGTACTGTCGTGGTTTTGTCACGGCAGATGTCCGAGAGAAAGGACTTAGTCGTGGAGCCATCGCTACGGGTTAGCTTGAAGGGGTTAAAGCGGACACAAGGACGCAAGAGAGTTTATACTAGTTCGGCCCCTTCAATGAAGGTAAAAGCCTACTTCTAGTTGTGATGGAATTGATGGGTGTTTCGATGACTAGGGAGCAAATAAGCTTCGCCTATGTCTTGAGTCGTTGTCTGTCCTCCTTGAACCGCCGCCGGGTCGTCCCCTTATATACATAGGTGACGCCTGCCGGTTCAGAGAGTCCCAACACCGGTTCATACTCGTATTCGGGTTGGTCTCTCCTTGTTCCTAACTCATATTACAAGTATGTGCACAAAGCTGATGTACGGCTACAGGTTGTAAACCGACTACGGGCCCTGGGCCTTTATCTGCCTCTTTGGGCTTTAACACCTTTGAACTACTGATGGAGTTAATCTGACCCAGGTAGGCCGGTTTATGCCCAGTAGTAATATCCCCAACATTAGGCCCCAGATTGATTTGAACAGGTTCATGTCAATCCTTAGCAAAAATCTTCGTCTTCAACATGTTCTTGTAGTTGTTGAACCGCCGTGACATCATCTTCTCTGTTTGCTGTAAACCGGCGTGACATCATCTGTCATAAAGAAAACATCCATGATATCTTCTTGTTTAATAGATTCGCAATGACCGAGGTGACCGCCCTACTTCCAAAATCTGCGGTCCCTTGATTCCCGCGCCTGACACATGTCCTTTGCCTTATAAATAGGCCCGAAGGGTCATTTCTTTTCTTCCCTTCGTGCCCTTCCTCTTCATCTTCCTCGCGTCGCCAGTCTCAGAGCTTCGCCGCCACCGTCGTCTTCTGCATCACCCTTGGCCGCTGCATCAACTTGAACGCGCCAGAAAGCCGCGGCGACCTTTCGCGTTTTCCTCAGCTCTGGTAGGTCTTCTGTTCTTCTCAATATAGATCTAATCTAGGGCTTCGTGTTCTTGCGGTGTTCATCACTTGTTCATACTCATGTATTAGCTCCTGGATGCACATGTAAACCCTTGCTTTGTGTAGTGGTAACTTTCAGTATCCGCCGCTAGTTTCCTGCCCAAAACCATAGATCTCACATACACTTCTGCTCATTGATTCAATACTGTTCTGCTTTGATCTTTGACTATTTTTCTTATTTTCTGAACTTGCTTCAGATCCAATGCCGTAATAAGATCTTGTGAAACCTGTTTCTGCATACTTAACCATCCGCAATCTTAATTGCTTCAATGTTTAGGTCAGGCGGTTTAACCTTATAGAAAATTTTCCAAACCGGTATATGCCATTAGTCCCCTTGTTGAACCGCCAGATGTAGGTTGCTTCATGAAACTCCGGTTTAGATAGGGCTGTTTCCGGTTTAACATTGTACATACCAGTGCATTTTAATCAATGCATTTTTGAACCAGGATCTCTTACCTTGTAGATTCCATCATGGACAAGCAAGTGTATGAGTGCAATTGGGTTCCTTCTCGCATCACAGAGGCTGAACTGGACGATTTAGTCCTGATTGGTGCTTTAGGAAGTAAGTATACAATCCATTGGAGGGCTCCTGGCAAAGAATGCCCTCCCTCACCTCGAGAAGGAGAGGTTGTTGTTTTCGTAGATCACTTAGCCCGGGGCTTTAAGCCGCCCGGTTCTAAATTTTACGGGATGTCTTAGTCGATTTCCAGCTCCATCCACAAGATACTGGCCCCAACTCTGTTACAAATATGTGTCACTTCCAAGTGCTCTGTGAAGCGTTCTTTCAAGAGGAGCCCACAGTGGAACTGTTCAGAGACCTGTTCCATCTAAATCGTCGTACTGAATTTACTGACGGCTCCAATATGGAGTTGGGTGGTGTGGCGATTCAGAAAAGGAAACAGGTCACATACCCTCACACAAAACTGCATAGCCACCCCAAAGAATGGAATCAGACATGGTTCTACTGCAAAGACTGTTGGGGAACGTAGCATAAATTCAAAATTTTCCTACGTGTCACCAAGATCTATCTATGGAGTCATCTAGCAACGAGGGAGGAGTGGATCTACATACCCTTGTAGATCGCGCGCGGAAGCGTTCAAGAGAACAGGGTTGATGGAGTCGTACTCGTCGTGATCCAAATCACCGATGATCCTAGTGCCGAACGGATGGCACCTCCGCGTTCAACACATGTACGGAGCAGCGACGTCTCCTCCTTCTTGATCCAGCAAGGGGGGAGGAGAGGTTGATGGAGATCCAGCAGCACGATGGCGTGGTGGTGGAAGTAGCGGGATTCCAACAGGGCTTCGCCAAGCGCTGCGGGAGGAGGGAGATGTGTCATGGGAGAGAGAGGGAGGCGCTAGGGCTTAGGTATGCTTTCTCTCCCTTCCCCCCACTATATATAGGGCCAAGGGAGAGGGCGGGGGCGTAGCCTTGGCCCTTCCTCCAAGGAAGGGTGCGGCCAGGGAGGAGTCCATCCTCCCCAAGGCACCTCGGAGGTGCCTTCCCCTTTTAGGACTCTTCCTTTCCTTATCTCTTGGCGCATGGGCCTCTTGGGGCTGGTGCCCTTGGCCCATACGGGCCAAGGCACACACCCCTACAGCCCATGTGGCCCTCGGGGTAGGTGGCCCCACCCGGTGGACCCCCGGGAGCCTTCCGATGGTCCCGGTACAATACCGGTGACCCCGAAACTTGTCCCGATGGCCGAAATAGCACTTCCTATATATAATTCTTTACCTCCGGACCATTCCGGAACTCCTCGTGACGTCCGGGATCTCATCCGGGACTCCAAACAACTTTCGGGTTACCGCATACTAATATCTCTATAACCCTAGCGTCACCGAACCTTAAATGTGTAGATCCTACGGGTTCGGGAGACAGGCAGACATGACCGAGATGACTCTCCGGTCAATAACCAACAGCGGGATCTGGATACCCATGTTGGCTCCCACATGTTCCACGATGATCTCATCGGATGAACCACGATGTCGAGGATTTGATCAATCCCGTATTCAATTCCCTTTGTCTAGTGGTACGATACTTGCCCGAGATTCGATCGTCGGTATCCCGATACCTTGTTCGATCTCGTTACCGGCAAGTCTCTTTACTCGTTTCGTAACACATCATCCCGTGATCAAATCCTTGATCACATTGTGCACATTATGATGATGTCCTACCAAGTGGGCCCAGAGATACCTCTCCGTTTACACGGAGTGACAAATCCCAGTCTTAATTTGCGCCAACCCAACAGACACTTTCGGAGATACCTATAGTGTACCTTTATAGCCACCCAGTTACGTTGTGACGTTTGGCACACCCAAAGCACTCCTACGGTATCCGGGAGTTGCACAATCTCATGGTCTAAGGAAATGATACTTGACATTAGAAAAGCTTTAGCATACGAACTACATGATCTTTGTGCTAGGCTTAGGATTGGGTCTTGTCCATCACATCATTCTTCTAATGATGTGATCCCGTTATCAATGACATTCAATGTCCATGGTCAGGAAACCGTAACCATATATTGATCAACGAGCTAGTCAACTAGAGGCTTACTAGGGACATGGTGTTGTCTATGTATCCACACATGTATCTGAGTTTCCTATCAATACAATTCTAGCATGGACAATAAAGGATTATCATGAACAAGGAAATATAATAATAACCAATTTATTATTGCCTCTAGGGAATATTTCCAACAGTCTCCCACTTGCACTAGAGTCAATAATCTAGTTCACATCGCCATGTGATTAACACTCACAGGTCACATCGCCATGTGACCAACATCCAAAGAGTTTACTAGTGTCACTAAACTAGTTCACATCATCATGTGATTAAGACTCAATGAGTTCTGGGTTTGATCATGTTTTGCTTGTGAGAGAGGTTTTAGTCAACGGGTCGGCAACATTCAGATCCGTATGTACTTCGCAAATCTCTATGTCATCTTGTAGATGCAGCTACTATGCTACATTTGGAGCTATTCCAAATAACTGTTCTACTATACGAATCCAGTTTACTACTCAGAATAATCTGGATTAGTGTCAAAGTTTGCATCGGCGTAACCCTTTACGACAAACTCTTTTACCACCTCCATAATCGAGAAAATTCCTTAGTCCACTAGTTACTAAGGATAACTTTGACCTCTGTCTTGTGATCCACTCTTGGATCACTCTTGTACCCCTTGACTGACTCATGGCAAGGCACATTTCAGGTGCGGTACACAGCATAGCATACTGTAGGGCCTATGTCTTAAGCATAGGGGACGACCTTCGTCCTTTCTCTCTATTCTGCCGTGGTCGAGCTTTAAGTCTTAACTTCGTACCTTACAACTCAGGCAAGAACTCCTTCTTTGACTGATCCATTTTGAACACCTTCAAGATCATGTCAAGGTATGTGCTCATTTGAAAGTACCATTAAGTGTTTTGATCTATCCTTATAGATCTTGATGCTCAATGTTCAAGTAGCTTAATCCAGGCTTTCCATTGAAAAACACTTTCCAAATAACCCTATATGCTCTCCAGAAATTCTACGTCATTTCTGATCAACAATATGTCAACAACATATATTCATCAGAAATTCTATAGTGCTCCCAGTCACTTCTTTGGAAATACAAGTTTCTCATAAACTTTGTAGAAACCCAAAATCTTTGATCATCATCAAAGCGTACATTCCAACTCCGAGATGCTTACTCCAGTCCCTAGAAGGACTGCTGGAGCTTTGCATACTTATTAGCATCTTTCAGGATTGACAAAACCTTCCGGTTTGTATCACATACAACCTTTCCTCAAAAAAACGTCGAGGAAACAATGTTTTGACATCCTATCTGCAAGATTTCATAAATAATGCAGTAATTGCTAATATAATTCCAACAGACTCTTAGCATCGCTACGAGTGAGAAAGTCTCATCGTAGTCAACTCCTTGAACTTGTCGGAAAACATCTTAACGACAAGTCAAGCTTTCTTAATGGTGATACTTACCATCATTGTCCGTCTTCCTTTTAAAATCCATATGTACCTAACAGCCTTACGACCATCAAGTAGTTCTGTCAAAGTCTACACTTTGCTTCCATACATGGATCCTCTCTCGGATTTTATGGCCTCGAGCCATTTATTGGAATCCGGGCCCACCATCGCTTATCCATAGCTCGTAAGTTCATTGTTGTCTAGCAACATGACTTCCAAGACAGGATTACGTACCACTCTGAAGTAGTATGCATTCTTGTCATCCCACGAGGTTTGGTAGTGACTTGATCTGAAGTTTCATGATCACTATCATAAGCTTCCACTTCAATTGGTGTAGGTGCCACAGGAACAACTCCCTGTGCCCTGTCACACACTAGTTGAAGAGACGGTTCAATAACCTCATCAAGTCTCCACCATCCTCCCACTCAATTCTTTCGAGAGAAACTTTTCCTCGAGAAAGGACCCGATTCTAGAAACAATCCCTTATTGCTTTCGGATCTGAGACAGGAGGTATACCCAACTGTTTTGGGTGTCCTATTAAGATGCATTTCTCCTCTTTGGGTTCGAGCTTATCAGCCTAAAACTTTTTCACATAAGCGTCGCAGCCCCAAACTTTTAAGAAATGACAGCTTAGGTTTCTCTAAACCATAGTTCATCCGGTGTCATCTCATCGGAATTACGTGGTGCCCTATTTAAAGTGAATGTGGTTGTCTCTAATGCCTAACCCATAAACTATCGTGGTAATTCGATAAGAGACATCATGGTATGCATCATATCCAATAGGGTGCAGTTATGATGTTCGGACACACCATCACACTATGGTGTTCCAGGCTGTATTAGTTGTGAAACAATTTCCACAATGTCTTAATTCTGTGCCAAACTCATAATTCAGATATTCATCTCTATTATCATATCATAGATATTTTATCCTCTTGTCACGATGATCTTTCAACTTCACCCTGAAATTACTTGAACCTTTCAATAATTCAGACTCGTGATTCATCAAGTAAATATACTCAACATCTACTCAAATCATCTGTGAAGTAAGAACATAACGATATCCACTACACGCCTCAGCACTCATTGGACTGCACACATCAAAATGTATTACTTCCAACAAGTTGCTTTCTAGTTCCATTTTACTGAAACCGAGGCTTTCAGTCATCTTGCCCATGTGGTATGATTTGCATGTCTCAAGTGATACAAAAATCAAGTGAGTCCAAACGGTCCATTTGCATGGGGTTTCTTCATGCATATACACCAATAGACATGGTTCACATGTCTCAAACTTTTCAAAAATGAGTGAGTCCAAAGATCCATCAACATGGAGCCTCTTCATGCGTTTTATACCGATATGACTTAAGTGGCACTGCCACAAGTAGGTGGTACTATCATTACTATCTTATATCTTTTGGCATGAACATGTGTATCACTATGATCGAGATTCAATGAACCATTCATTTTAGGTGCAAGACCATTGAAGATATTATTCAAATAAATAGAATAACTATTATTCTCCTTAAATGAATAACCGTATTGCGATAGACATAATCCAATCATGTCTATGCTCAACGCAAACACCAATCTCGATGGTAGAGGGAGCGTGCGATGCTTGATCATATCAACATTGGAAACACTTCCAACACATATCGTCAGCTCACCTTTAGCTAGTCTCCGTTTATTCCCTAGCTTTTATTTCGAGTTACTAACACTTAGCAACCGAACCGGTATCTAATACCCTGGTGCTACTGGGAGTACTAGTAAAGTACACATCAACACAATGTATATCCAATATACTTCTATCGACCTTGCCAGCCTTCTCATCTACCAAGTATCTAGGGTAATTCTGCTCCAGTGGCTGTTCCCCTTATTACAGAAGCACTTAGTCTCGGGTTTGGGTTCAACCTTGGGTTTCTTCACTAGAGCAGCAGCTGAATTGCCGTTTCATGAAGTATCCCTTCGTGCCCTTGCCCTTCTTGAAACTAGTGGGTTCACCAACCATCAACAATTGATGCTCCTTGATTTCTACTTTTGTGGTGTCAAACATCGCGAATATCTCAAGGATCATCATATATGTCCCTGATATATTATAGTTCATCACGAAGCTCTAGCAGCTTGGTGGTAATGACTTCGGAGAAACATCACTTTCTCATCTGGAAGATCAACTCCCACTCGATTCAAATGATTGTTGTACTCAGACAATCTGAGCACAAGCTCAACAATTGAGCTTTTCTCCCTTAGTTTGCAGGCTAAGAAAATCATCGGAGGTCTTATACCTCTTGATGTGGGCACGAGCCTGAAATCCCAATTTCAGCCCTCGAAATATCTCATATGTTTCGCGATGTTTTAAAACGTCTTCGGTGCCTCAACTCTAAACCGTTTAACTGAACTATCACGTAGTTATCAAATCGTGTATCTCAGATGTTCGCAACATCCATAGACGACGTTCGAGGTTCAGCACACTGAGCGGTGTATTAAGGACATAAGCCTTCTATGAAGCAATGAGGACAATCTTCAGTTTACGGACCTAGTCCGCATAATTGCTACTATCAACTTTCAACTAAATTTTCTCTAGGAACATATCTAAACAGTAGAACAGAAACGTGAGCCACGACATAATTTGCGAAGACCTTTTGACTATGTTCAGGATAATTAAGTTCATCTTATGAACTCCCACTCAGATAGATATCCCTCTAGTCATCTAAGTGATTACATGATCCGAGTCAACTAGGCCGTGTCCGATCATCACGTGAGACGGACTAGTCATCATCGGTGAACATCTTCATGTTGATCGTATCTACCATACGACTCATGCTCGACCTTTCGGTCTCTTGTGTTCCGAGGCCATGTCTGTACATGCTAGGCTCGTGAAGTCAACCTAAGTGTTTCACATGTGTTCCGAGGCCATGTCTGTACATGCTAGGCTCGTCAACACCTGTTGTATTCGAACGTAAGAATCTATCACACCCGATCATCACGTGGTGCTTCGAAACGACGAACTTTCGCAACGGTGCACAGTTAGGGGGAACACTTTCTTGAAATTTTAATGAGGGATCATCTTATTCACTACCGTCGTTCTAAGTAAACAAGATGCATAAACATGATAAACATCACATGCAATCAAATAGTGACATGATATGGCCATCATCACTTTGCTCCTCTTGATCTCCATCTTCGGGGCTCCATGATCATCATCGTCACCGGCATGACACCATGATCTCCATCATCATGATCTCTATCATCGTGTCTTCATGAAGTTGTCTCGTCAACTATTACTTCTACTACTACAGCTAACGGTTAGCAATAAAGTAAAGTAATTACATGACGTTTATGTTGACACGCAGGTCATAAATAAATTAAGACAACTCCTATGGCTCCTGCCGGTTGTCATACTCATCGACATGCATTCCTATTACAAGAACATGATCAATCTCATACATCACATATCATTCATCACATTCTTTTTGGCCATATCACATCACATAGCATACCCTGCAAAAACAAGTTAGACGTCCTCTAATTGTTGTTTGCATGTTTTACGTGGCTGCTATGGGTTTCTAGCAAGAACGTTTCTTACCTACGCAAAACCACAACGTGATATGCCAATTGCTATTTACCCTTCATAAGGACCCTTTTCATTGAATCCGATCCGACTAAAGTGGGAGAGACAGACACCCGCTAGCCACCTTATGCAACTAGTGCATGTCAGTCGATGGAACCAGTCTCACGTAAGAGTACGTGTAAGGTCGGTCCGGGCCGCTTCATCCCACAATGCCGCCGAATCAAGATTGGACTAGTAACGGTAAGCATATTGAACAAAATCAACACCCACAACTACTTTGTGTTCTACTCGTGCATAGAAACTACGCATAGACCTAGCTCTGATACCACTGTTGGGGAACGTAGCATAAATTCAAAATTTTCCTACGTGTCACCAAGATCTATCTATGGAGTCATCTAGCAATGAGGGAGGAGTGGATCTACATACCCTTGTAGATCGCGCGCGGAAGCGTTCAAGAGAACGGAGTTGATGGAGTCGTACTCGTCGTGATCCAAATCACCGATGATCCTAGCGCCGAACGGACGGCACCTCCGCGTTCAACACACGTACGGAGCAGCAACGTCTCCTCCTTCTTGATCCAGCAAGGGGGGAGGAGAGGTTGATGGAGATCCAGCAGCACGACGGCGTGGTGGTGGAAGTAGCGGGATTCCAACAGGGCTTCGCCAAGCGCTGCGGGAGGAGGGAGATGTGTCATGGGAGAGAGAGGGAGGCGCCAGGGCTTAGGTATGGTTGCCCTCCCTACCCCCCACTATATATAGGGCTAAGGGAGAGGGGGGGCGCAGCCTTGGCCCTTCCTCCAAGGAAGGGTGCGGCCAGGGAGGAGTCCATCCTCCCCAAGGCACCTCGGAGGTGCCTTCCCCTTTTAGGACTCTTCCTTTCCTTATCTCTTGGTGCATGGGCCTCTTGGGGCTGGTGCCCTTGGCCCATACAGGCCAAGGCGCACACCCCTACAGCCCATGTGGCCCCCGGGGTAGGTGGCCCCACCCGGTGGATCCCCGGGACCCTTCCGGTGGTCCCGGTACAATACCGGTGACCCCGAAACTTGTCCCGATGGCCGAAATAGCACTTCCTATATATAATTCTTTACCTCCGGACCATTCCGGAACTCCTCGTGACGTCTGGGATCTCTGATACCACTGTTGGTGAACTCCGCATACTAATATCTCTATAACCCTAGCATCACCGAAGCTTAAGTGTGTAGACCCTACGGGTTCGGGAGACAGGCAGACATGAACGAGACGACTCTCCGGTCAATAACCAATAGCGGGATCTGGATACCCATGTTGGCTCCCACATGTTCCATGATGATCTCATCGGATGAACCACGATGTCGAGGATTCGATCAATCCCGTATTCAATTCCCTTTGTCTAGCGGTACGATACTTGCCCGAGATTCGATCGTCGGTATCCTGATACCTTGTTCAATCTCGTTACCGGCAAGTCTCTTTACTTGTTTCGTAACACATCATCCCGTGATCAGCTCCTTGATCACATTGTGCACATTATGATGATGTCCTACCGAGTGGGCCCAGAGATACCTCTCCGTTTACACGGAGTGACAAATCCCAGTCTCGATTCGCGCCAACCCAACAGACACTTTTGGAGATACCTGTAGTGTACCTTTATAGCCACCCAGTTACGTTGTGACGTTTGGCACACCCAAAGCACTCCTACGGTATCCGGGAGTTGCACAATCTCATGGTCTAAGGAAATGATACTTGACATTAGAAAAGCTTTAGCATACGAACTACATGATCTTTGTGCTAGGCTTAGGATTGGGTCTTGTCCATCACATCATTCTTCTAATGATGTGATCCCGTTATCAATGACATTCAATGTCCATGGTCAGGAAATCGTAACCATCTATTGATCAACGAGCTAGTCAACTAGAGGCTTACTAGGGACATGGTGTTGTCTATGTATCCACACATGTATCTGAGTTTCCTATCAATACAATTCTAGCATGGACAATAAACGATTATCATGAACAAGGAAATATAATAATAACCAATTTATTATTACCTCTAGGGCATATTTCCAACAAAGACACCTCCCTTGCTAGTGAGAATCCCTTGCCTGGCTTTCGACCGGAGCGGCTCAGCAACACACACCCTTCTCCACAAAGATTGACTGCACAGGAGAGAAGTAAATATGCTCCTCAGCTATCAAAGCTCAGAGCTTTTATGGCCAACGGTTTAACAGGGGTTGATCTTGCTCACTGTTGGATATCATGGAGCATACTGCCTCTTAGTCTACGCTCTGGTTTGATGTGCCAGTATACTGATCGTGTTGATGACCCACTGCGACACTCAAGACTCCAGCTCTCTGGTGAAGAAATCACAGAGGCTGTGCGTAAGATACTGAATGAACCGGAACGCATCTGCGCCAGAACTAGCCTGCTTCCCTTCGGTGCCACCAACAAACCGCCAGCTATAAGACTTTGAATTTTCCCTTTACTGAATCTGTTATTGATATGTCTGGTCATTGCTTTTAATATCAGTGTCTGCATAATCAGGGCGATGATCCGTTTTGGAGCAAAAAACTGCCGCAGGAGAAGCCAGAAAAACCAGACAAACCGGAAAGAGCAGCCCGGCAAAAGACTAAAGCTGTGAAGAAGACTGCCCATATGAAAAGAACCACCGCCTCTTCTAATCCGGCTCCTGACGATGAGGTTGATAATCCGGATTTTGAAGTAGAGCTTGACTCACTTGGTTTATTTTTCATGCGTCTTATTGATGATGATATTTGTCAGGATGATGTCGAAGCGAGCCACGCGGATGATGCTGAGGTAATTATTCTCTCTTCCGATTCAGAAACCTTGCCTTCATAAAAAATCTGTCAGGCAAACCGGAAAGTTAAAATTTCTCATCCTCTTGCTTATTTGGATCCTAAACTTCTTATGAAGACCCAACAACACGAAGCTCGCCGCATCACTCGGCACAGCGGCCAGGTAGTTACCTCCGCCGGTTTACCGAACAGTCCGGTTCGGAAACGCCATTCTGAGGTCTCTAATTTGCTTGTTAGTGCTCCGTATGACTCCAATTATCAGGTTACTTCCCACTCATCTTCTGGCGAGTCATCGGCTACTCAGCTCCCACCGCTCAAAACGGTGTTTGGGTAGGCTATACTTATTGCAATGTGTGTAGTACATTGCCTTAGAACATATTATGTATTTGATTTTGTTATCCTTCTCAGGGCCAAACCTAGGCCAAGCAAGAAGGCCCGCCTGGACAAAGCGGCCGAAGAGGATGTCGTTCTTGAAGCGGACAAGCCACCCAACGCTGAAGCGGCTATTCCTGAGGATATTCCCAACGATCCACCGCAACAAGATGATGATCTTATTGTAGAAGAGAGACCCACTGACACCTCAGATCCTTCCCATCAGCCTACAGGTTCCATCCGGATTGAGAGCTCCACCGGTCCAGCAAAGCCTACTGACGAGCCAACAGCTCCAGTGCAAACCGGTGGTACCAAAGATGATGAGGTTGTCATTACTGGTACTGGCCATACTGAGCCAAAAAATCCTGTCGCTTTATCCAAACATTCTGCCAAGCAAGAACTTGCTACCTTTGGTAAAGGCAAGTGGAACGCTGATCTGACGACTTACGCTGCTCTGAACGCCCAAGATATCCATTCCGGCTATCTAAACCGGCTGTATACCAGCCGTGACTATGAAGCCGGGCTGGTTAACATGATGAAAGACAAATATGAGGTAATTTCCATATGCTCCTTCTTGCTTGTATGCTTCCATTCCTGACTCTCCTAGCCCCCAAGGGCCGGTTTGGAATATTCTTTCAAACCGGGACTTCAATAATATAAATCTTGTTGCTTTGAAATTTGCTGATGTAGCCCCCAAGGGCCGGTTCAACTTTAGCATAGTTAAACCGGTACTTTAAGTAATTGAAACTGCCGTATCAGAATATATATGATCAAATAGCCATTAGCCCCCAAGTGCCAAGTTGAATACTTGTATTGATCTTGGGACTTTGTAAACAATCGAAAGATGAAGGGGTAAATCGGGGGCCGCTTTAGATCAAATATGCATTAGCCCCCAAGTACTAAGCGCATAACTTGTTATGTGGTTGGTACTTGAATCCTTCTACCAGTTTGCTGAAGCATATATCTATATGCATGCAGGCGGAGCTGAAAACGAAAGAGAACCAAGTCATCGATCTTCAAGAAGCCCTGAAAACCCAACAAGCTAAAACCTCCAAAGCAAAAGAGGAATTGGCCAGTGCTTTAAGCGCAATGGAACAACTTAAGGAAAACTTCAAAAAGAAACAGGCGGACTGGGCCACTGAGAAATCCGCTTTGATCAAACGAGCAGAGGATGCTGAGGCTCCACTAAAACCAGTGGCAGATGAGTTGACCAGCATAAAGCGGCACATGCATGCCATGACTGTTGCTATCTTTGGTAAGCCAGTTTTCCTACTGAATTGGCTCTGCCTTCTGACAAAGTCGCCGGCTTATTAACCCTTTATGGTATTTCAGGGACACGCATTGGTCACTTGGGGTCAGATGTACGGAAGAAGCTAAAGCCGCCTATACATTGGTTGAACAATTGTATACTGGTGCCCAGCGGATCATCTGTACCGCCTCTCATAACAAACCGGCGCCTACTTTGATTCAAGATACTCTGATGAAACTGTCGGTGCTTCCTGCCCGGATTGAAGAGCTAAAGAAATTTGCTACTCGAACCGGCGCAATCAATGATTTAATCCGGGCAAAAGCCTGGGTGCCTGATTTTGATCCTGTTGAAGCGGCTCAGGACTATCCCAGCTTGAAGGAAGACGGATCAGAATTCGGTGAAGCGGATCTGCGAGCGATAAACCCGGAGGTGCGTCCACTAGCTTATCAGTTGGCTGAGGAAGCAGACTTGTCTCGTTATCAAGCGCAATATGACAGTCAGAACAAGCGAATAGCTGCGCCAATCCATGAATCGGAAAATCTGATTCCTCCAATCCGTAAGCATACTTACGCTCCCGATATTGACCCATCCTTGCTGATCCACGATGAAGCTGTTTTTCAAGCATTAATAGGAATCGACTGGACAATTGTGGATTTCCAGCCACTGGGTAGGGATACGGAGGCTGAAGCGGCGCAGGACGACCCACAACCATCAGGCCAGGCTGGTGACCAAGCTTGAACCGGACACCGGTTTAAAACTGCCTCTTCTTCGCGAAAAACAATTATATTATTATGGGCACCATGTTGCCTTGTAATAGGCTAGCTGATACCTTTGATGTTGATATGCCTTCGTGCATAATTTGTTCTTCCTGTGGCAATGAACTTTCCAAAACACTTTCTGAAATGAAAAATTCGTCAAGTGCCACCGCGGTTGTACCGTCAGGCGGAATATGATGTTTGCATATATGAAATCAAAACAAAATTTTAAGTATGACCAAATTTTGAGATACATAATACCTGCCGTCATTGAGCGTGACGTTGGCTTGGCCAATCTTGAAGCGGAGTTTTGCAAACCCATACTGTTGGAGGAGATAACAGCTCCTGTATATATATGACGCTGGTTTACCATGTAAACCGTGCCGGGTTACGATAAATACCATGTTACTCCATAAGAGGATGTTAACAACGCAGATTAAAACGGTCAAATAGCCTCCGGATTGACGTGAACTGTGTTCCGTCAATTGATTTTTTTTGTCGGTTTAAGAAACACAATAAAAAGCAAAAAAAAACCTTCAAAGAAAAGTATGAAGCAAAAGCAACAAAAAAACGTTTGCCAAAAAAGACTTATTTAAGCTGATCAAATGGCGTAACCATGGCCAAACACGACCAAGCTCCCGTTAGGTGTAACTATGGTTCTAGTTAGCCAGGTCCCCAAGTGATTCTTGTGGCATTTTATGCTGACCAAATGGCGTGGTCATGGTTCGGGTTCGACCAAGCCCCCAAGTGATTATGTGACCTTAGGCCGATCAAGAGGCATGACTGGTTCAGACATGACCAAGTCCCCAAGTGATCTGGTGGCTTTCGCCTATCAAGAGGCATGGTATTGGTTCGGACACGACCAATCCTCCAAGTGATATAACACGATGCTTTTAGCAAAGCCAACTCAAGGGGTAAACCAGAGGCCGCTTTAGAGCAACTCCGTGTAACATCACATGATGTAAAAGAACAGATACCCCACTTTAGCTGAGGTTCCAGTTTATTTTACTTAATCATAATATATACATTGTATGTACATAAGTATAGCCAATGGCTCAGTTATAGTAAGGCTGAAGATGAGCTATATTCCACGGCCTGCTAGTCTCCTCCTCTGATGTACATGAGTCCTTATGCTCTCGAATATCGATCAGATAGTATGACCCATTGTGCAGATTCTTGCAGACCACGAAAGGCCCCTCCCAAGGTGGGGATAGCTTATGCATATCAGTCTGATCTTGGATGAGCCGAAGCACCAAATCTCCTTCTTGGAAGGCTCTGGTTCTGACTCGGCGACTCTGATAACGACAAGATCCTGCTGGTAAATCGCCGACCGGGCGGCTGCGATGTCACGCTCTTCATCCAACTGGTCCAAAGCATCTTGTCGTGCTGTCTCATTGTCCGCTTCAACATAAGCCGTGACACGAGGTGAGTCATGATGGATATCACTGGGCAGAACCGCCTCCGCTCCATAAACCATGAAGAACGGTGTGTATCCTATTGATCCGTTGGGTGTTGTATTGATGCTCCATATCACAGATGGTAATTCTTCTACCCAACAACCCGGCATTCTCTACAAAGGAACCATGAGCCGGGGCTTGATGCCTCTCAAGATCTCTTGATTAGCTCTTTCTGCTTGACCATTGGACTGTGGATGTGCCACTAATGAAACGTCGAGCCGGATGTGCTCCCGTTCGCAGAACTCCTTCATAGCACCTTTGGATAAATTGGTACCATTATCTGTGATAATACTGTGCGGAAAGCCAAACCGGAAAATCACCTTTTTGATGAACTGAACCGCAGTGGCCGCATCACACTTGCTAACAGGTTCTGCCTCCACCCACTTTGTAAACTTGTCCACCGCCACCAGGAGGTGGGTCTTCTTATCTTTGGACCTTTTGAAAGGCCCAACCATATCTAGCCCCCAAGTCGCAAACGGCCAAGTAATTGGAATCATCCTCAATTCTTGAGCCGGTACATGAGCACGTCTTGAAAACCTTTGGCAACCATCACATCGTCTGACCAGATCCTTCGCATCGGCATGAGCAGTTAACCAATAGAAACCATGGAGAAACGCTTTAGCCACCAGAGATTTTGAACCAGCGTGGTGACCACAATCTCCTTCGTGGATCTCCCGCAAAATTTCACGACCTTCTTCAGGAGACACGCAACGTTGAAAAGCTCCTGATACACTGCAATGATGCAACTCACCGTTGATGACAGCCATGGACTTGGATCGCCGGATTATCTGCCGGGCCAGAATCTCATCTTCTAGCAACTCACCCCGGTTCTTGTATGCCAGATAAGGAAGCGTCCAATCCGGAATAACATGGAGAACTGCCACCAATTGAGCCTCCGGATCAGGAATGGCCAAATCCTCTTCACCAGGGATCTTCACCGACGGGTTGTGCAGCACATCCAGAAAAACATTGGGTGGGACCGGTTTGCGCTGAGAGCCTAACCGGCTTAAAGCGTCCGCCGCTTCATTTTTCCGCCGGTCCACGTGGTCCACCTGATAGCCTCTGAAATAACCTGCAACAATATCCACCTCACGACGATATGCTTCCATGAGTGGGTCCTTGGAATCCCAAGTGCCAGACACTTGCTGAGCCACAAGGTCCGAATCACCAAAGCACTTAACTCGACTTAGATTCATCTCCTTAGCCATCCGAAGACCATGGAGCAAGGCTTCATACTCAGCTGCATTGTTAGTACAAGGGAACATTAAACGGAGAACATAACAAAACTTATCTCCTCGTGGGGAAGTTAATACGACTCCAGCCCCCAAGCCTTCCAACTGCCTGGATCCGTCAAAATGGATGGTCCAATATGTATGATCCGGCTTTTCTTCAGGTGCTTGCATTTCCGTCCAATCATTGATGAAATCAACAAGTGCTTGAGACTTAATCGCTATCCGAGGCACATATTTCAAACCGTATGGCCCCAGCTCTATAGCCCACTTTGCAATCCGGCCAGTTGCTTCCCGGTTCTGAATGATATCTCCCAAAGGAGCAGAACTGACCACCGTAATTGGGTGCCCTTGGAAGTATTGCTTAAGCTTCCGGCTTGCCATATAAACTCCGTACACCAGCTTCTGCCAATGCGGATGCCTTTGCTTGGACTCAATGAGTACCTCGCTGATATAATAGACCGGACATTGAACCGGATGCTCCTTACCTGCCTCCTTTCGTTCCACCACAAGAACCACGCTGACCGCATGAGCATTAGCAGCAACATATAGCAGTAACGGCTCCTTGTCAATGGGAGCGGCGAGCACAGGCAGATTGGCCAATTGCCGCTTTAAGTCCTCAAACGCTTCATCAGCAGCAGAACTCCAGACGAACTGATCCGTCTTCTTCAACATTCGATACAAAGGGATCGCCTTCTCACCAAGGCGGCTGATAAAACCGGCTTAACGCGGCAATCCGGCCTGCCAGGCGTTGAACATCATTGATACACTTCGGTTTAGCTAGGGAGGTGATGGTTGTGATCTTCTCGGGATTAGCCTCAATTCCCCTATTGGACACCAGAAACCCCAATAACTTGCCCGCCGGTACACCAAAGACACACTTGTCCGGATTAAGCATCATCTTGTATGTCCTTAGGTTATCAAAGGTTTCCTTCAAATCATCAACTAGAGTCTCCTTCTCCCTGGATTTAACCACGATATCATCCACGTAAGCATGTACATTACGGCCAATCTGCTTGTGAAGACAATTTTGTACACACCGTTGATAAGTTGCCTGGGCACTTTTGAGCCCAAAGGGCATAGACACATAGCAGAAGGCTCCAAAGGGAGTTATGAATGCCGTCTTCTCCTGGTCCTTAACTGCCATTTTGATCTGATGATAGCCAGAATATGCATCCAAAAAACTTAAACGCTCACAACCCGCCGTAGCATCAATGATTTGATCAATACGGGGGAGGGCAAAAGGATCTGCTGGACAAGCTTTATTAAGATCTATGTAATCCACACACATACGCCAGGTGCCGTTTTTCTTAAGGACTAGCACCGGATTGGCAAGCCACTCAGGGTGAAAAACTTCAACAATAAAGCCACCTGCTAAGAGCCTAGCCACCTCTTCTCCAATCGCCTTGCGTCTTTCTTCGTTAAACCGGCGGAGGAACTGTTTCACCGGTTTGTATTTAGGATCCACATTAAGTGTGTGCTCAGCGAGTTGCCTCGGTACACCTAGCATGTCAGAGGGCTTCCATGCAAAAATGTCCCGATTCTAACGGATGAACTCGATGAGCGCGCTTTCCTATTTCGGATCCAAGTTGGCACTAATGCTGAACTGCTTGGATGAATCGCCAGGTACGAAGTCAACAAGCTTAGTTTCTGCTGCCGATTTGAACTTCAGGGCCAGATCATGCTTCGTAGTTGGCTTCTTCAATGGAGTCATATCCGCCGGATCAACATTGTCCTTATAGTACTTCAACTCCTCGGTGGCACAAACCAACTCTGCATAAGCCGCATCTCCTTCCTCGCATTCCAAAGCGATTTTGCGGCTTCCGTGAACCGTTATTGTCCCCTTGTGACCCGCCATCTTGAGCTGCAAATACACATAACAGGGCCGAGCCATAAACTTGGCGTATGCCGGACGCCCAAACAGGGCATGATATGGACTTTGGATTTTCACCACTTCAAACGTTAATGTCTCTGACCTGGAATCATGATCATCCCCAAAGGCCACTTCAAGAGCTATCTTACCAACGGGATATGCTGATCTGCCAGGCACTACACCGTGGAATACTGTATTGGATGGTTTGAGATTCTTATATGTAAGTCCCATACGACGGAAGGTCTCGTAGTATAGGATGTTAATGCTGCTCCCTCCATCCATGAGCACCTTGGTGAACTTATAACCTCCCACCTGAGGCACCACCACCAGAGCCAACTGACCCGGATTATCGACCTGGAGTGGGTGATCCTCTCTGCTCCATATGATTGGCTGTTCAGACCAACGTAGATAACGGGGTGTGGCCGGTTCAACAGAGTTGACCGCCCGCCTCTAAACCTTCCGGTCTCGCTTGTCCAAGCTAGTGGTAAAGACATGGTACTGCCCATTACTCAACTGCTTTGGGTTGCTTTGGTAACCTGACTGTTGCTGCTGTTGGTTGTAACCACCCTGATTGTTCTGGCTATTTTGACCATTATGTCCGCCCGGATTACCATTAAATCCTGAACCAGAACTTCCTCCACCGTAACCCGGCCCGGACCCTGAGCCACCGCCAGATCCATGATCATACCGGAAATTATTAGAATTTTTGAACTCCTGCATAATAAAGCAATCCTTCCAAAGGTGGTTTGCTGGCTCCTCCTTCGTCCCATGTCTTGGACAGGGCTGGCTTAGCAGATAGTTCAGGCGGTTTGGGTTGGGGTTGGGCGCTCCACTACGATTTTCGGCCTACCCTTGCACCGCTGGCCATTGTCCTGTACGTTGGTATTAGACACAAAATCCATGTTGCCATCCGCTTTACGCTTGCCTCCTCCGCCATTGCCTACCCAGTGATGTTGCTGACCTTTGGAGCTGTTGTTCTTCTTCCCCTTCCCTGTCTTGTCATCATCAGATTCAGGATCCTTGGTACTATCAGAATCATCATATTTTACCAAAGCGGCCATGAGGGTCCCCATGTCGGTGCAATGACGCTTCATCTATCCCAATTTCAACTTCAGGGGCCCAAACCGGCAGTTGCCTTCTAGGGTTAACACTGCGGTGTTAGCGTTGATGCGGTCTGAGGGGTGCAACACTTGTGAAACCCGGCGCACCCAATGAGTCGTTGACTCTCCTTCCTCCTGGACGCATGCAGCTAAGTCCACTATCGACATAGGCTGTTTACAGGTATCCTTGAAATTGTTGATAAACCGGGCTCGTAATTGGGCCCATGAACTGATAGAATTAGCAGACAAGCTTTTTAACCAAGTACGGGCCGTTCCTTCAAGCATCATGGTGAAGTATTTCGCACACGCCGTGTCATCCACATCAAGCATCTCCATGGCCATCTCATAGCTCTCTACCCATGTCTCTGGTGGTTGATCCGCCATATAATTTGGTACCTTGCATGGGCCCTTGAAATCCTTGGGAAAGCACACGTTGCGTAAAGTGGGGATGAGGCAAGGCACCCCCAAAGAACTAGAGGTAACACCAGGTTCAATCGAAATGGTTGGACGAAGCGGCGTGAGCTGCCGAGCCTGATGCTGTGCGGCTAACTCGGCCTCCCTACGCGCTCGGGCCCGGTTCACCACTTCTTGAGCGTCATCAGCACCACCCGTCGGGTTGTTGTCCCGGGGTGCCCCACGTCATTCATTACTCGACACTGCCGGTTCATCCATATGTCTGCTATAGCTCCGGCTTGGATGAGGGGTCAAGTGGATTCGGTCGCGGCTGTATGAGTATGCTTCCTGTTGGGCCAAAGCGGTCCTCAGAAGTTCCTTGACCCGCCGTTTCTCTACTGCCTGTGGCGAGTCACCTTCAATTGGAATGGCCTCCAGCCGTGCAGCAGTGGCAACAAGATTGTCCATTGGGCTGGAGTAGTGCCCCGGGGGTGTTAAAGTAGCCTAAGGTACAACGGTGTTTTGACGAGGCGGGTCGATCTGATGAGGCTGAACCGGTGCACCGGTCCCAGGGGCTTCTGCCCGGTTCCCCTCCAGCGGATTGCCGGCTCTTGGCCCTGGAGTGTTGAAAAGGTCTCTGGCCTCGAAAACCGGAGGTAAGCGGGACCGGTGCTTCCTCCTCATGACTTCATGTGATGCGCTCTGGTCTAACATAAGCCTGTAGGCCTGTACGTCTAAAGCAGCCCGCTCTGCGGCCATCCTGGTGTCCTCAGCCGCCAGATCCACCTTGGCCTGGGTGATCTGTTCCTTTACCTTTGCAATCTCCGTATTGTGAACATCCTGATCTGGCGGATTAACTTCCGCCATAAGCACAGCCAACACATCAAATAGCTCTGATAGAACCTGAGCTGGCGAGCGCACAGGGCCTCCTGCCCCGGCGGTCGTTGCTGCTGCTGAACCGGAAATCGTTGTCGCAGCTGTCGAAGAATGAAGCGCTGCTTGTGTTCCGGCCATGAATACTCCAACCCGGTTGGGCAGATCAGAGGGGTCCGGAATACTGTCGCCATCAGAACAGCTCCCAATCCGGCCATCTTGTAGCTGATAAGAGATTCAGTTTCTCCAGTCGAAGATTCGTCACCGGAACAAATGACAGTCGCCCCGCAAAATCCCGATCCGTCCTCATGACTTCCTCCATGGATGACTCCCATGAAGGCACGCTTCATGGCCGGTTTAACCCGGGCGGATTGCGCACGCTGAGCCGTCTCGATGAGGTCGGTGCAGATGTCCGGCTCAGGGCCCGGTTCACCGATCTTCCCAATGAAAACGTGAATGCTACCAAAGGGGACCCGGTACCCGTACTCAACTGAGCCGGCCTCGGGGCCCCAGCCTGCATCGTCGATGTAGAGCCTGCCGCGACAACTCTTAGTCATCCGGCCTACAGCATAGCCCTCGAGTCCTTCAAAGCGGCCCTCCAAGAACTGGAAACCATCGTGCAATAGCCCCACGGTGGGCGCCAACTGTCGTGGTTTTGTCACGGCAGATGTCTGAGAGAAAGGACTTAGTCGTGGAGCCATCGCTACGGGTTAGCTTGAAGGGGTTAAAGCGGACACAAGGACGCAAGAGAGTTTATACTAGTTCGGCCCCTTCGATGAAGGTAAAAGCCTACTTCTAGTTGTGATGGAATTGATGGGTGTTTCGATGACTAGGGAGCGAATAAGCTTCGCCTATGTCTTGAGTCGTTGTCTGTCCTCCTTGAACCGCCGCCGAGTCGTCCCCTTACATACATAGGTGACGCCTGCCGGTTCAGAGAGTCCCAACACCGGTTCATACTCGTATCCGGGTTGGTCTCTCCTTGTTCCTAACTCATATTACAAGTATGTGCACAAAGCTGATGTACGGCTACAGGTTGTAAACCGACTACAGGCCCTGGGCCTTTATCTGCCTCTTTGGGCTTTAACACCTTTGAACTACTGATGGAGTTAATCCGGCCCAGGTAGGCCGGTTTATGCCCAGTAGTAATATCCCAAACATGTACCTTACTAGTACTTTGAGTATGTGCAAAACACGTAAATTAGAATACCAATGGCACGCTACACAGTGTCTCTCTTACAGTTCATGAAGCCACGTGGCACATGTTAGGCATTGTCGCGACCTCCTTGCATGGATTGATCATAGTGACGTGCTGTTGGTTCCAGAAGAATGTACTCGTCCTCCCTGAGCCATACTGGCGGTACATGCACGAAGCGAAGATGTGCATGCACGCCATGCACGCACTCATTCCTCGCACGCACACGTGGGTACACGGGCAGACACAATTTTGTACCAAGATCCACCCCATGTGATAACTTGACGCGTGTAAAGTCGTTCACTTCATTGATGGTCAATTAATACAGCGGATGCAAACTGAGTGGACATGAGGGCGGAAGAAAGACATTATTACTCCATTGCGCGCATGCGAGTAGTTAAATCATGGGTTGCTAGTAGTACTTCCATTGGTCTCCTTCGTATTTTGTGCCAATTTTTGATAGTAACATAATATTTACGCATTTGAGTGGTGTAGCCTTGAAATTTATGTTCCGCTAAACTCATCGGGAGTCGTTTCATGCCTCGAAACCAAAACTATCAATTAATCTTTACCTTGTTCCCATCACATCCGAAAGCCTGCTCACACCTACTAGTAGTACGTACCAAACCTGAACGTGTTCCCACCATGTAGGTATTAGTACTAGTGCTAGTACTTAGGTTATAAAAAGGGGAACTACCTAATCATAAATCACTCTACCTTTCCTCCTTATAAGTGCTTCTTCTTCGTCTGTCGTTGCCATGGCCGGTGAGCAGAGCTCTAGGTCGAGAACTACTCGTAACAAGGGAGCGGCAACCAAGGCTGCGGAAAAAAAGAGGGCTCACTGCCACATAGAGACCTCGAAAGATCTCTCACGGGCAGGCGATGGCTCCCAGGAGCGCCCTAGCCGCGGAGGCGAACATGCCGAGCCGGCGGAGCTGGAGTCGTTATCGCTCGACGGCATGCCCGATCAGCTCAATAAGCAGAAGGAGTTCATCCGAGGCTTGATGGAGTTGCTGAAGGAGAGCCTCGACGACATGACCGCTGAGCTCAATCAACAGGGGGAGTTGACCGCCGGCTTGGTGATGCTGCTGAAGAAGAGCATTGCCTCGGAGAAGAAGGCGACTAGCGAAATCCTGCGACTTCAGGAGGACAATGCGAAGCTCTGCCACGAGATCGACCTGTTGAAGGAGAAGAATGTCGGCTGGAAGAAGCTGCATGAGAATAGTAGTTCCTCGATGAAGATGTTGCAGGCCCTCGCCATGGAACAGAAGGAAGAGTTGGTGAAGCTCCGCATCGAGCACCCGGCTGCTGTCAAGGTACGTAATATGGCCGTGGAACAGATGATGAAGGCTCGCGTCGAGAAATGCCGCGTCATGGACACAATGATGAAGATGGCGGAGGAGACGCGCAAGGAGATGGAGGTCGTGGAGGTGATGAAGAAGCAGTTACGACTCCGCGGCGAATTAGATCATTTGGGGTGATAATCTTCCTTCTTCTTTTGCTCCTGTGTTTCTTCTTTTGCTTCGGGTGTTTCGCCGCACGTGCCACCTTCTCTACGAGGCATGAATAGAACAATGTTTTTTTGAGGGAATGAATAGAACAATGCTAACAATGAGATGACTAGAAAATTAGATCATTTTTTATCGCCATATGGCACTGGGCTACCGTGTTTCGTGTGCCTCCGTCGCAGTACTACACCAGTGGAAAACTTGAGTATACCGCACAGTTCTTTGCTCCTCCTTGATCAGGTCGTCGGCGAATTTATACGAGCAGTCAAATCACAAGGCCCCGCCTTCCAGTAGTAATGAGCCGTCAAATCACAAAGGCCCTCAACTCTCGTGAAACGGACCAAGCTAGACTGCCCCGCCCTCTAGCCTTTTAAAAATGTATACTTTTGTACAACAGTAGTATCGATGGATTGCGCCATGGAGCAAAACTTGAAATTAAAAAAAGGTGGTACATATAGAGAGCGCTCGTCGCCAAATTATGCATATAGTACTATTAAAAAGGCTAGTCACAACAATGGTGTCCAGCACAACCCACCCCTCAAATAAAACTAAGAGGGTGCTTGGATACGTTTTAGTCCCATGACTAAAAGTAGTGGGACTAAAACATGCTAGCCTCACCCATGCTTGGATCCAAATACTAAAAAGGCTAAAATCAAGTTAATGAGCATTTATTATCCTCCAAACCCTCCAATCCAGAACTCGCCTGTGTTAAAGGAGAGGAGTTAAATGAGTAGAGAGAGGACTAATCCACATTTTAGTAGGGGTAGCCCTGACTAAAAAAATTTAGTCTCAAGACTAGTTTTAGCCCCTCTTTAGTCAGGGGTGCTTGGAACTTTAGTCTCTTAAAGAGACTGTTTTTAGTCAGACTAAAATAAGTCCCTTGGATCCAAGCACCCTCTAAGCATCCTGGAATTCTTTGACAACCCTAAGCACCCAGAAATTCTTTGACAACTAAACTGTTGGCTATATGATGTTGGCCATATATATTGTACGTATATAATGTGAAGAAACAAGTGGTAGTACTACACCAACTAAAAGATGAAATGTAAGAAATACTAGTATGTATGTACTGAAGAGTTAAAGTAACAAGAAGAAACATAACATAGTTCTGCTGGGGGCTCAGCACAACACACCCCTCAAATTAAATTAAGCACGCCTGAAATTAAACTTTGCAACTATTCCGGTAGAAACTGCATTAGAACCACCATGAGCAACGACACTGTCACCTTACTCGGAGTCCTCGTCCTCGACTTTGTCCTTGTCCCTGTTCCTCTTGGCCGATACTTCTTTGCTTGAACCGCAGACCTGGCTGTTGCTCTTCATCCAACCCTTGTAGATATTGAAGCAAAGGTAGCCATCCATTGCAGCGTAGTGGATGTGGTCTATATCTAGTAAATTCCGCTGCCATACATGACGATGAAACGTGTAATGAGGTTTCTCCAGTTTACCGTACGAAGGATGAACCATGGCTCCTGCCAGGGTCAGCATTGAAGGCTGACGAGAGGACACCAGCCGATTCTTCTAGAGGTCGAAGGTGTTGCCTACAACGAGGCCTATCCAATGCAGGACTTCTTTGTCATTACCAAAGTCTACAGTAACGAATTTGACTAGGTTGCTCTCGAGGAAGTCCTTAAAATCCTGGCACTCAACGTCGGCATGGCATATGTGGTAGACCAAGCATAAGTCATGCACGCAAACCTAGATCACGACGGGCTTCTTCCTCTCTTCATCCTTTAGATCCTTCTCTTGTCCTAGGACTGTGGTGTACTCAACATCTAGCCTAGCGACCCACTCATCATTTGAGTCTTCGAACATGCGTCTGAAGCGAGAAAGGCATCCTTTCACCGTCGCGGAAGAACGGGTGTAGATGACGTCGAACTCATCGATGGTGATGGTTCTAACCTTGTACTCACCGCCAATCGTGGAGATTTGGGACGCCATGGATTTGGGAGGATGGTTAGGATTAGTGGAACTGCCATAATGTGAATGGAAGGGACACCTAGGAGCGAACCGCCATAGTATTGAAGGACGTGTGGGGACGAGTAGGAGCAAACTGCCAGCGTGCGAACAGCAGGGTAGTGGCTTTCCATTCTCCCATGATACGAGCTTCCGAGAGCCCTTGGATCTGAGATCGAACGGTTGCATGGCGTGATTCTAGACCTATGGGTGAATATCCTATCCTGGAGGGTTATTTTGCAAATTTTCAGCAACTTAGCATGCGACTGTTTGATCTCAGATCCAAGGTCTGCCAGCAGCCCGTATCATGGTCGCGCCTACCATGACCGTCGCGTCGCTCGCGCGGTCGCGCCCTTGGAGATTTAACACGGTGCGTTAGGCTATCTGATGTTGGCATGTCATACATAGTCATCACTTAGTCACTCATACTACAACAAGGTTGGCTATAAGTGTATTTTTTTACTCCTCTATCTCTTTCTTCGTACTCAAGGAAGAAATGGTGCTAAGCACGTGTATTTATTGCATTTGCCAAGGAGTGACCTCTTCCAATGAAATGGTGTTGCTAAGTTTGCTTCATTTAATGAGCTATAGACTCAAAATTGTCTTTTCACCTAGGCACACCCGCTTAGCACCGTTTCTTCCTTGGGTCACCAAACTAGTCTCTCTCTTCTTGATTAACTTGCCACATCAGACTTTATGCTTATGTGGCAAGCTTATGCACCTGTAGGAGCAAGTAAAAGTAAGTACAATAGTGCGCTTTACATGGCATTTTTGCATATGTGGAGGAAAGAGAGGCAAGGAAAAAGTGGAGAAGTGGGCTCTCATGCAAGAGCCAGCCTCTACTACATGGTGGAGCATTGGGAGAGGCACCTATATGGAGGTGGTCAGGAATCGGGGAGACTCACACTAATCGTAGCGCCGCAGTTAAAATGATAATGGCAAGTCAAATCATGGGCCCCACCTGTCCAGTAGTAACTTGCTGTCAAATCACATAGCCCTACATTTGCAGCAGCCTACTCCCTCGTCTTCTCGCGTCTTTGTCGAACCGACTAGGCAGAACTGCCCTGCTACCTACCGCGTGGGAAAAGCCCCGCCCTTGACTTTTAAATAGTATACATTATACTAATTTTGTATACATGGATTGCGCCCGTGTCATGGAGCAAAGCGTCTAGAAAACGGAGGAGAGACGGTGGTCTTGCAATAGAGAAGAGGGAGAGGCGAGACGGTGGTTTTGGAATGGAGATGATGGAGAGGAGAGGAGGTGGTTTTGCAATGGAGAAGAGGGAGAGGAGCGTGCGGCAGCGATTTAGGATTGGACGAGAGGGCCGGCGATACAAAAATGGAGGGAGTATAATTTGAAAGTACATTCAGATACAAAAATGGAGTGAAGGGAGTATAATTTGAAAGTACATTCAGATACGAACCAACGTCGCTCCTCTCCCGTTCTAATCCAAAACCAGCGCTGCTCCTCTCCTCTTCCATTCAAAAACCACCGCCGGCAAGTGAAGGTGCTGTGGAGAAGTAGATCGATGGAGGAGTACAACCGATACGTGAGGATCACAGACGGCGACCCTGTGAAGCTAGCTAGGATGTTGGAGATACAGTCTAGGTTTGACAACAAGGACCAACTAGCGGTGACGGTGACATTCATGGACAAATATCTGCAACAGAGCGAAAAGGCGGTGATACTCCCGGAGGGAGTCGCGCCGGAGTACATAGAGCTGCTCGTGTGGGCCATGGAGCAAACAGATTCATCGAATCCGATCATGAGGGAGCGGTGGTGGGAGTATCGATCCTAGATGGAGCATCCACCAGAGATTGAAGGATCGAGCATCTACAGGGTGTCATTTGTGAGGGTGTCCTGCCAGAGCGAGCCGGTGGAGTCTTCATCGACCGAACCCAACTGCAAGAGGAGAAAAGCAGTTGGCCCGATGACGCTTCCCCGCCATCATCTCCCTCGCCATTCACATCGTCTCACGGGGCGGCTGTCTGCCGCCGAGGAATAGGAGGGGGATACCCCCCCCAGCCCAATAGTCGGGCAGGTTGTGAATTGTCAGGAGGAGCTTAGGGTTGTCAGTATTTGCAGGTTGTGAATTGTGTTTTGTGTTGTGTATGAGAGTACTTTCAGATATGAATGTCTTTTGAATTTTAGATTTGCAGTATTGAGCATATGAAGTATTTTATGAATTCTAGATATCTATTTTTAGCTCTTAAAAAATGTAGTTTCGTAGGAGTATAAAAGTGCAGATAATGTGATTCTCAGAGAAGAAACTGCAAGTTTCAGTTTCAGATAAGAAACTGCAAGTTTAGTTTCAGATAAGAAACTGCAACTTTCAGAGGCAGAGCATTTATATTAACACGGCCTTTTCAAACAGGGTTAACATCATGTTGGAAGTTTTATTCATGGTCGAAAATGGAACTACCAGCCAGTTAACATCATGCTGATCAACATTCATGCATAGCACATCTTCATATCATGCACAGTCAAAATGCCCACACAATGTCGAGTGAGCGAAACACAGAGAAAATGAGGGACGAAGTTTTGGCAAGTGTTGGACGTGGTTTTGTGCTGCCCCGTCTAGGCTTTCATTTTTAACATGTGCATCCCAAATCCTCGGATGGGAGGTCCATAGGCCTGTTAGTATTTTCTTAGGGCCGTCATGTATCGACCGGCCTATGGACCTCCCATCCGAGGTTTTATTTTTGGCAGCCCAATTTATGTATTTTTTTTGAAGAAAACGCAGAGGTTGTTCTATTTTTCTATATAAGAATAGGAATGCCAGGTCCAACTTACGTTTCCCTTCTAACTATGTTATATATATTTAAATTATTTTATATGTTGACTGTTTAGTTCACATAATTGGCAAATAGATGACCGCTCTTGCGATCCCCTTCGCCCCCGCCACCACCTCCACCCTCGCCACCGCCCCCGCCACTACCTCCACCCTCGCTGCCGCCATAGATCTTGCCGCCACACCCCGCCTCCTAACTCCGGGCGCGCCTGCCCCCCTCAGCAAGTCCGCTCGCGCGCCCCATGGAGTCGCCGGCCATATCCACGGGGGAATGGCTGGAAGACAGGCAGATGTACAAGATGCATCTCCCACATGTCTACAAAGCCTTCCCGCAGATCCTCCAGCCGCTCGACTCTATCGCGCCGGCGGTGCTGCGGAAGACTCGAGGAGGAGATGGAGGGAGCGGGCAATGCGGATCCGCGACGATGCTCTCTCCTGGACCCAGTGCATGCGCGAATGGAGGGAAGAAGAGGAGGAAGCTGCGAGGGAGGAAGCCAAGGAGGGACCGAATCCGTTCTCTCACTCGCGCAGGTATGCTCGGATGTGCAAGGATCGTGTGGATTGGGAGCTGCTGAATCTAGCCCTACGGATATACTTCGAAGGAGATTTCTCGGAGAAGCACAGGATGCCCCACCCCAGTGAGCCGCCGATTGCGTTCGTTCGATGGGCGAAAGGAGAAGTGAATTCAGGAGATCCACGCCGTGCTGCGAGATGGGAATGCTTGACTGGACTCCTGCCCACCAGCACGCCACCGGAACCAGAGCAGGTGGATCCCCTACCTTACCTCTCCCCCAAACCTGCAGAAGATTGAAATTAGGCTTGCAATCTGCTTAAATTGAGCTGTCTGGTGGTTATTTCTGCTTCCTGAGAGACAACATCTGGCTGGAGGATGAGAAGGAACCAGGAACTCCGATGAATTTCCCCTATCGCAATGGGGGGGAGCACCGGTTGGGCAGTGGTACGGCCCACCTCCACCCCAAATGGGGGCACAATCTGGGCATGCTCCTGTAATTGCCCAAGATCAATCTGTTGGTGGTTCTGACTCTCAGATCAGTGGGAAATCTCAAGGCAAGAATCAGCAAAAGAAGAGATAGGACATCCAGAAAACTGCTCCTGCCCCTGCTTTGGGCCTTATGGCATACTCTGAGGTGATCTGCTACAACTGTGGGGAACCAGGGCATCATTTGGATAAATGTGTCAAGCCCAAGCGTTGTTTCATCTGCATAATGGTTACACATAAAGTTGAGAATTGCCCTATCAGAAGGAAAACCCACAGTTCTGCTAGATATGTTGGAAGTGCTGCCCCAGGATTATGTCCACCATTGATAGAATTTTCTGTGACACAAAATTAGATAGTTTTTCCCCTTTCTAGTTGTAGAGCTCTGCCCAGATGTGGTAGTGACCACACTCCTTTGCTCTGGCACTCTGGTCTTAACCAAACTCCAAAGAGCAATAGTTTTAAATTTGAAAAGTGGTGGTTGATTACAGAAGATTTTACTGAGCTAGTCAGGAAAATCTGGAATGAGCCTACTGGGAGCAGCTGGCCCCTAGAAAATTGGCAGATCAAAATCAGGAGATTTAGAATAACTACCAAAGGGTGGAACTCCAATGAGGAAGCTAATCTTAGAAGATACAAAAGGCTTCTCCTCCTTGAGTTTGATTCTCTAGATATTAAGGCAGAAACCACTAACCTCTCTGAGGCTGAGACTAAGAGATTAAACTTTGTCCATGGAGAGCTCAAGAAAATTTGGCTTCAAGAAGAAATCAAAGCCAAACAAAGATCTAGAGATAGGAACATTAAGGAGGGTGATAGAAATACTGCTTACTTCCGTGCAGTAGCTAACCAGAGGAGGAGGAAAACCCTCATTCACTCCCTTGATGGCCCTAATGGCCCTGTTACTGAGGTAGATGAGATGCTGAAAGTGGCTAGTGACTTCTACAAAGACCTATTTAAGAAAGAAAACCTTTCTGGGTTCTCTCTACAAAACATTTTTTCTCTGCTTCTGACAAGTCTCTCCTGTTGAAAATGAGCTGCTAGAAGCCCCTTTTTCAGAGACAGAGGTGAACGAAGCCATTTTTAGATCTTATCCTGATGGGGCTCCTGGTCCTGATGGGATTCCCTTCTTGTTTTACCAGCATTTTTGGGACTTGGTGAAAAATGATCTCTTAGATCTTTTCCAAGCCTTTCATAGAGGAGAGTTGGATCCATCAACTTACTCATGGGGGGTCTGTTGGGATCAAGTTAAATAACAGTGAAAATGGTTTTTTTCCTTGCTGGTAAAGGCCTTAGGCAAGGTGACCCCATCTCCCTGCTTTTGTTTAATTTAGTAGTGGACGTTCTTACTAAAATGCTGAGCAAAGCTGCTGATCATAGTCTGATTGCAGGGCTCTGTCCTGAGGTCTGCCCTGGTGGCATCATCTGCCTTCAATATGCAGATGATACCATCCTTTTCTTAGACAATGACTCCACACATGCTAGCAATTTGAAAACTGTTCTAACCTGGTTTGAACAAGTCTCAGGCATGAGAATCAACTACTCTAAATGTGAACTCATCCCTATCAACATGGATGATAAGGAGTTAGCTGACTTCCTCTTTATTCTAGTCTGTAATAAAGGTAACTTCCCCATTAAGTACCTAGGTATCCCTCTCCACTATGATAAACTGAGGAGAGAGGATATCCAACCCCTTCTGGATAAAATCATTAAAAGGATTACTGGGTGGAGGGGCAAACTTCTCTCTTACAGAGGTAGATTGATCCTCATACAAGCTTCTTTGCCTAGCATTCCAATGTATCTCCTCTCCTTCTTCAAGTTCCCTAAATAGGCAGTGAACCTCATCAATTCTCAGATGTCTCATTGCTTGTGGAATGATTTTGAGGGAAATAGGAAGCTACACCTTGCTAATTGGGCCTTAGTCTCTATGAAAAAATATTTTGGAGGCCTAGGCATACCTAACCTCCAAGAAATTAACATCTGTCTTCTAGGGTCTTGGATTAAAAGATTCTATGAGGAAGACCTGAAACCCTAGAAGCTTCTTATTGCCCATAAATACCTAGGAAATAAACCTAATATTTTTGTCCCTTCCTCCAACCCTAAGACCTCTAGATTCTGGAAAGGATTAAAATCTATTATGCATGTTGTGAAATTTGGCTACAGATGGAACATAGGGGATGGGAGCAGAACCAGGTTCTGGGAAGATACTTGGTTTGGCACATCCCCCTTAGCAGTCCAATTTTGGCCTATTTACTCTGTTCGCAATGAGCTTAACAAAAGTGTCAATGAAGTTTGGGACGGTCAATGCCTAAAACTCTCTTTTAGAAGGAACTTTAGTGATAGTCTCATGGAACAATGGTTCCAGTTGGAGGAAATTGCCAAAAGCATTACCTTTACTGCCGAGCCAGATTTCCTGATTTGGCAGCTGGACAATAAGGGGAAGTATTCCTCTAGCTCCCTCTATCATGTTATCAACTTTAGAGGGGTTCAACCCGTGTTTATTCCTGCTGTCTGGAAATTGAGATCTCCCCCTAAAATTCATGTATTTCTCTGGCTTCTCTCCAAAAACAAATTGATGACTAGGGATAACCTTATGAAGAGACACATCATCAAACCCCTTGATTGTGTTTACTGCTTAGAACAAGAGTCTTGTTCTCACCTATATTTTGAATGTATAGTTGCTAAACATCTCTGGGCCCACATTGAGGAATATTTCTCTAGTCAGATTGGCTCATCCTTCGAATCTGTCGCCAGATTCTGGATTGCTACCAAAAAGTGCTCAGTTTTAAACACTGTTAGCTCAGCTGTCCTTTGGTGCCTTTGGAAATATAGAAATGCTATGATTTTCAGTAACACCTCCTGGATTTCAATTCCGCAGGTCTTGAGGTTGATCAGGAAAATGGTGAGGAACTGGGTGATTCTCTCCTCCGGATCGGACAAGGAAAAGTTGATGAGCTTCATGGAAACCCTAACAAGATCCCTCCAGAAACCATTGGCGATCACTTGTGGCTGAACAAGGCTCGACCTGCTCTGGGGCTGGACCTGTGAGCTCGTCTCAAGATCTCTGATGAAGATGATGGGCACCTGGCGCCGAAAAAGAGGGACATCCACTATGCTACGTCTTCCAGCCCGGTGTCTCTGCTTGCTTACCGGTCGCCGCAGGTTGACACGACCCCTCGACTGAAGACCATGAAGGCTTCGTTGGACCCTTCTTGTGTCATTTGAGTGCTCTATCTGCTCTGCCTCTGGCACCGCTTGGGGGATTTGTGTTATTCAGAGAACTTGTTCATCCACCTCCCTAGTTTGTAGCTATTCTACCTTTGCTTTCAAACTGCTCTTTGAGCTGCTGTATCAGAATATGTTGTGGTTTCGTTCTCAGCAATGGAACCGGGGAGATGCTCCCTGTTTTCTAATAAAAATATTTTATATGTTATTATATATTATTTTTATTGTCATCATATATTTAACAGATACTTACATATGTAAGAAAACAATATCCCACATCTTATTAACTTATAAAAATAATTTCTGATAACAAAGAAAATCCTGGATTGTTTTGGCATGAAAATCCTAGTGATTGTGTACAAAAGCTTGGTAAGATTTAAGGACGAATGTAATAATATCACTTATTGTTTCAATATATTTATAACAAAATGCTCAGCCCCTTTTTATTTTTTGATAACATTGCTGGCCCAACCCAACATTATAATTAGAATCAGCCCAGCAAAATCATGTATTTCAAGAAAGTGCAAATGGGCTGTAACTTTTTAGGAAATAAAATAAACGGGCCGCATGGACGCTACACTATTTGTTCACCCAACCCAGCTAATGGCTGCAATTCAAAAAAATATCAAATTGACTGTAAATTCTACCGCGCAAAAAAAGACTGTAAATTCTGAAAAAATGGGTTGAATACGTGCCACATTTTTGGAGACTGAAATGTGGGCCAATAGGTCGAAGCCAATGCAAGTCGTTGTCAATTTAGTCAACAAATGATTCTGAGATGTTAGCCGTTGGATTTACATCCAATGACCGGCATCCATATTCAATCTCTTGTCTTCTTCCTCCAGCGCTGCCGGGACCACCTCCCACTTCCTGCTGCTAGCAGCTCTGCTTAGCACGCTTCGCTATGAAGCGCTACTCCACCGTTGGCCATGCCATCCCTCCACCCCTCCACCCCTCCTGTTCTTCTCCACCGACTGCCGAACCACACCGCACTAGAACCAATTAACCCTCGTACACCTCTCTGTCTGCGACCCTACTCCCGTGTCTTCCCATCTCCAGCTCGTTGTTGTCTGGGGCCTCGCCGTCGTCCACCACCTTGGATGAGCTCGACGCGGCATGGTCAACAAACGACACCATCGGAAGTAGACTGTGCGTGGAGAGGCTGACAGCTGGGTCCATGGCCGCACAAAAGGAAATGCCTCCTTATTACGCACAAAATAATGATTCCTCCACCTGACATCTGGGACCCACCGGAAGGGCCTCTGTATTTCGCGAAATAAAGTGCCCCCCACTGACATGTCGGACCCACCAGCTATCTTCGCACGCAAGGAAGTGCCTCCTTATTACGCACAAAAAATGAATATTCCCCCTGCCAGCTGGAACCCAGCATAGTGGGAGGCTGACTTGTGGGCCTACCAAGTTGACGGGGACGGAGGGCTTTGTCAACTTAGTCAATATGAACGATTCTAGCTCTTGTTACCGTACGATGTTCATCCAACGGCCTTAGTGCTTCTTCAACCTCTGGTCTTCTTGCTCCAGCCGCCCAAACTAGCGCCGGTCGTGCCGCGTGCTCCTGCCTCCCGTCGCCGGCTGTGATGTCGCGGAGGCCTCACCGCCCCCTACTACTCCCACCGCTGGCCAGACCATCCCTCTACTCACCCACACCCCCTGTTATTCTGCGGCGACATCAGCCTCACACCGCAGTCGAACCAGTGAACCCTCGTACTCCTCTTTGTGTGGGCATCCACTGCTGCGTCTTCCCCGGCTCCGAGTCGTCGCCTTCCTAGTGCTCGCCGTCATCCACCGCCCTGGTGCTCACGGCGCGGCGTGGTCAACGACCGACTTCCATCGGAAGATACTGTATGTGGAGAGGCTGACAGCTGGGTCCACGGCAGCCGCAAGGAAGTGCCTCCTTATTACGCGGAAAATAATTATTCCTCCACCTGACAGCGGGGACCCACCGGACAGGCCACCGGTATTTTGTGAAAAAAATCGTTTCCCCCTGACTGCTGGGACCCACCGGACGGGCCACCATATTTCACGAAAAAACGTTCCCCCCGCTGTCAGCTTGGACCCACCGGAAGTGCCTCCTTATTACGCAAAAAAAATGAATACTCCCCCGGCTAGCTGGGACCCACCTTGCTAGGAGGCTGACTTGTGGGCCTACTAAGTTGACGGGGACGAAGGGCTTTGTCAACTTAGTCAATATGAACGATTCTAGCTCTAGTGACCGTACGATGTCCATCCAACGGCCGTAGTGCTTCTTCAACCTCTGGTCTTCTGGCTCCAGCCGCCCAAAGCAGCGTCGGTCGTGCCGCATGCTCCTGCCTCCCGTGGCCGATTGTGCTTCCGCAGAGGCCTCACCGCCCCCTACTATTCCCACCGCTGGCCAGGCCCTGCGGCGACGGCAGCCAAACCAGTGAACCCTCGTAGTCCTCTCCGCGCGGGCTTCCTCTACCGCGTCATCCCCTTCCTAGGCCTCGCCATCGTCCACCGCCATGGTGCTCTCCGCGCGGCATGGTCAACGTGGTCAAGGAACGACTTCCATTGGAAGAGTACTGTACGTGGAGAGGCTGATAGCTGGGTCCATGGCCACAGCCCAGTTTTTTTGTGATTTGCCAAGTAAGTCGCTTTGTCAGGCTTGTTGGGCTGTAAATCTTTCAAGACGAGGAGAGCTTTCATTCGGCTGGCCGAGAAAATGGCCCATCAGTAATGAGCAATGGGTTGTACATTTTTAAAACACATAAACCGGCAATTAGTTTCAAATATCTTTTTTCCATTTCAAGATTCTAAATTACATTAATTTTTATGCGTGGAGAATTTGTTGGATTTTATATTGATATACATTTATTTTTAAAATCAGTTTGAATGTGAGTCAAAATTTCGGATTAAAAACAGTTCGGACCGCACCGAAATATGCAAAATTTCGTATAATTTTTTAACCGTTGCCACAATATGGGCTGTAATGCTAACAAAAAGAATATGGGCTCCAAAACACCCTTAAGAATTAGCAAATGGGCTGTAAATTATTAGAAATAATGGCAGATGGGTTGTATGCTGTTTTCCACAGATTTGAGGCTTTCCTAAAAAAAGGTTGATGCACAAGCACTGACTGTTGGATGTCCATCCCACGGCCGTCGTGCTTCTTTAATCTCTGCTCTTCCTGCTCCAGTCGCTCAAACAAGCGCCGGCGGGACTGCCTGCTCCCTCCTCCTCGCAGCCGGCTGTGCTACCGCGCAGGCCTCACTGCCCGACCGTACTCCCATCACTGGCCTAGCCATCCCTCTACTCACCCACACCTGCTGTTATTCTCTGGCGATGGTAGACGAACCAGTAAACCCTCGTACAGTCGTACTCCGCTCTGCGTGGGAAACAACTGCCGAGTCTTCCCTGCCTCTGTGTCGTCCCCTTCCTAGGCCTCACCATCGTCCCCCGCCCTGGTGCTCTCGGCGCGGCGAGGTCAACATGGTCAAGGAACGACTTCCATCGGACGTGGACTGTACGTGGAGAGGCTGACAGCTGGGTCCACGGCCGCAGCAAGGAAGTGCCTCCTTATTACGCGGAAAATAATGATTCCTCCACCTGACAACTGGGACCCACCGGACGGGCCACTGTATTTCGCGAAAAAAACGTTTCCCCCTGACTGCTAGGACCCATCAGCTACATCTTCGCACGCAAGGAAGTGCGTCTGGGCAAAAAAATGATTTGCCCCCTGTCGGTGTCAAAACCGGCGGATCTCGGGTAGGGGGTCCCGAACTGTGCATCTAGGCCGGATGGTAACAGGAGGCAGGGAACACCATGTTTTACCCAGGTTCGGGCCCTCTTGATGGAGTTAAAACCCTACATCCTGCTTGATTAATATTGATGATACACTACTAGAATCAGCTACTTTTCCATCTGCCAGTTCTTTGCCGTCCGCTAGCGGACGGCAAAGAAGCTCTTTGCCATCAGCTTCCAAAAAGCGGACGGCAAAGAACTGGCTGATGGCAAAGACCAAGTTTGCCATCAGCCAGTTCTT